>NC_142812.1:33962395-34097455 GCF_049724085.1 Artemia sp. Qi Xiang Cuo | reverse complement strand
TCGGTCCCGTGGCCCCGGGGTTGGGGGGGGGTCACCTTGAAATGTTAGGTAACCTAACCTTGGTGGTGTGGGTCCCACCCGTGGTAGGCTTTCAGTTAGTATATTTAAGAGCTTTGAAAAGCTTTAAAAGTCAGTATATGCTGAAATAGAGGACAAGATAGAAAATAATGGAAGGTTCTTCAAATGCAAGCCCGGCAATGTTTGATGTGAGTCCAATAATATGTCTTTTCAGTGTGTTTTCCAACGAAAATAAGCAAAATATGACAATGTTTTCCTGAAATTGAAACCTCTTAGTTTAACTCAGGTATTGCACCTTTGGTAGATATAAGGGTTCGAAAATAAACTATTCCCGTAATACAGAAAATTTAAGTTTGAACAATTATTCGTTATTATTTCATCATATCTTTGGTTTAGTCTGGTAGCTCTTTACTTTTACTCGAAAAGTGTCCTCTTGTGGGAAATGCAAAATACGATGAAATTACGTTCCCATGGTTCTAATTCATATCCTTCAATTAGGGGGCTCAGGACTTGGTATGAAAAAGTAATTTTCACTGAAAGACTCGTATGTAGATCAAATATTCTGGTGTTACATTTTTGAGAATTACTTTAATAATCAAAATAAGAAGAAATTAAGTTCTCATGGTTCTAATTCATATCCTTCAATTCGGGGGGTCTGGACTTGGTAGTGGACGTGTGTATGAATTCTTCATTTCTAGTCATATTTCAGAGGTAATAAAGGAATATTTTGAATTTTTTCAAACTTTTGTGTGTTTTTGCATCAGAATGGCTCATATTTAAAACACTTACCCTTAGCTAGTTGATAATGTGTATGAATTCTTCATTTTTAGCCGTATTGCAGAGGTAATAAGGGAACATTTTGCATTTTTTCTAACTTTTGTGTGTTTACGCAATAGAATAGCTCATATTTAAAACATTTACCCTTAGCAAGTTGTAAATGTGTATGAATTCTTCATTTTTAGCCGTGTTGACGATGTACTATTGGACAATATTGCATTTTTTCTCACTTTTGTGTGTTTTTTGCAACAGAATGGCTCATATTTAAAACACTTACCCTTAGCTAGTTGAAAATGTGTATGAATTCTTCATTTTTAGCCGTATTGCAGAGGTAATAAAGGAACATTTTGCATTTTTTCTAATTTTTGTGTGTTTTCGCAATAGAATGGATCATATATAAAACACTTAACAATAGATAGTTGACATTGTTTCTTAGTTATTAATTTTTATAATATTTGAATAGTTAATAAAGTAATATTTTTTATTTTTTCTAAGTTTTGTGTGTTTTAGCAAAATATTTGCTCATATTTATAAAAATTTCACTTAGCTAGTTGAAAATGTGTATGAATTATTCATTTTTAGCCGTTTTGCAGAGGTAATAAAGGAAGATTTTGTATTTTTTCTAACTTTAATGTGTTTTCGCCACAGAATGGCTCATATTTAAAATACTTACCCTTAGTTAGTTGAAAATATGTATGAATTCTTCATTTTTACCCATATTGCAGAGGTAATAAAGGAATATTTTGTATTTTTTCTAACTTTTGTGTGTTTTCGCAACAGAATGGCTCATATTTAAAACATTTACCCTTAGCTAGTTGAAAATCTGTATGAATTCTTCATTTTTAGCCGTATTGCAGAGGTAATATAGGACCATTTTGCATTTTTTCAAAGTTTTGTGTGTTTACGCAATAGACTGGCTCAGATTTAAAACATTTACCCTTAGCTAGTTTAAAATGTGGATGAATTCTTCATTTTTAGCCGTTTTGCAGAGGTAATAAAGGAATATTTTGTATTTTTATAACTTTTGTGTGTTTTCGCAACAGAATGGCTCATATTTAAAAAACTTACCCCTAGCTAGTTGAAAATGTGTATGAATTCTTCATTTTTAGCCGTTTTGCAGAGGTAATAAAGGAATATTTTGTATTTTTTCTAACTTTTGTGTGTTTTCGCAACAGAATGGCTCATATTTAAAACACTTACCCTTAGCTAGTTGAAAATGTAGTATGAATTCTTCATTTTTACCCGTTTTGCAGAGGTAATAAAGGAATATTTTGTCTTTTTTCTAACTTTTGTGTGTTTTCGCAACAGAATTGCTCATATTTAAAACACATACCCTTAGCTAGTTGAAAATGTGTATGAATTCTTCATTTTTACCCGTATTGCAGATTTAAAAAATTAACATTTTGCATATTTAAAATCTTTTGTGTGTTTACTATTTTTTTGGGCAATATAAAAACACATTTACCCTTTAGCATTATGTAATTGTTATTGATTCCAAAATTTTTATACAAATTGCATTTGTCTAATAGGATTATTTCTTTTTTCTTCTAGCTGTTGTTTGTTTTCGAAATAGAATGCTTCCTATTTAAAAAATTTACCCTTTAGCGAGTTGAACAGGTGTATTTAGCATTCATGTTTTGCCATATTGCAGAGGTATAAAAGGAACATTTTGCATTTTTTCTAACTTTTGTTTGTTTTTGCAACAGAATAGCTCATATTTAAAACACTTACCCTTAGCTAGTTGAAAATGTGTATGAATTCTTCATTTTTAGCCTTTTATAAGATTTTAAACTCTAACCTTGTGCATTTTTTCAAAGTTTTGTGTGTTTATGCAACACAATGGCTCATATATAAAACATTCACCCTTAGCTAGTTGAAAATTTGTACGAATTATTAATTTTTAGCCGTATAGCCGATGCAATAAAGGAACAGTAGGTATATTGTCTAACGATTGTGTGTTTTCGCAACAGAATGGCTCATATTTAAAACACTTACCCTTAGCTAGTTGAAAATGTGTATGAATTCTTCATTTTTAGCCGTATTGCAGAGGTAATAAAGGAACATATTGCATTTTTTCTAACTTTTGTGTGTTTACGCAATAGAATGGCTCATATTTAAAACATTTACCCTTTAGCTAGTTGAAAAGTTGTATGAATTCTTCATTTTTAGCCGAATTGCAGAGGTAATAAAGTACTAGTGTGTTTATTTTCTCACTTGTGTGTGATTTGGCCACAGAATGGCTCAGATTTCACACACTTACCCTTAGGTAGTAGAAAATGTTTATGAATTCTTCATTTTTAGCCGTTTTGCAGAGGTAATAAATGAATATTTTGTTTTTTTTTTAACTTTTTTGTGTTTTCACAACAGAATGGCTCATATTTAAAACACTTACCCTTAGCTAGTTGAAAAAGTGTATGAATTCTTCATTTTTACCCGTTTTGCAGAGGTAATAATGGAAGATGTTGTATTTTTTCTAACTTTTTTGTGTTTTCGCAACAGAATGGCTCATATTTAAAACACTTAAACTTAGCTAGTTTAAATTTTGTATGAATTCTTCATTTTTAGCCGTTTTGATTAGTTAATAATTTATTATTTTGTATTTTTTATAAATTTTGTGTGTTTTCGCAACAGAATGGCTCATATTTAAAACACTTACCCTTAGCTAGTTGAAAATATGTATGAATTCTTCATTTTTACCCGTATTGCAGAGCTAATAAAGGAATATTTTGTATTTTTTCTAACTTTTGTATGTTTTCGCAACAGAATGGCTCATATTTAAAACACTCACCCTTAGCTAGTTGAAAATGTGTATGAATTCTTCATTTTTAGCCGTTTTGAAGAGGTAATAAAGGAATATTTTGTAATTTTTCTAAATTTTGTGTGTTTTCGCAATAGACTGGCTCATAGTTAAAACATTTAACCTTAGCTAGTTGAAAATGTGTATGAATTCTTCATTTTTAGCTGTATTGCAGAGGTAATAAAAGGAACATTTTGCATTTTTTCTAACTTTTGTGTGTTTTCGCAATAGAATGGCTCATATTTAAAACATTTTCCCTTAGCTAGTTGAAAATGTGTATTAATCCTTCATTTTTAGCCGTATTGCAGAGGTAATAATGGAATATTTTGCATTTTTTCTAACTTTTATGTGTTTTCGCCACAGATTGGCTCATATTTAAAACACTTACCCTTAGCTAGTTGAAAATGAACCTTTGGGGGCCGGGGGAGGGCCTTTGGGGCACAGGGTGGGCCGTGGGGGGTGGGGGGGACCCTTGGGGGCCGGTTGGACCTTTGGGAGCCCGGGGGACCTTTGAGGACCAGGGGAGGGCCTTTGCTGGTCTGAGGAGGGCGTTTGGGGGATAATATTTCGAAATTTTTACTTTTTAGTTTACTTTTTTTTTGCGGCGCATCCCTGGTGTGTGTGTGTGTAAGTTTTTGTGTGCAGGTAAGTTTTTGTGTGCATTTATGTTTTCGTGTGCATGTGTAAGTTTGTGTGCGTGTGTGTGTGTGTAAGTTTTTGTGTGTGTGTGTGTAAGTTTTGTGTGTGTGTGTGTAAGTATATGCATTACATTAATATAAAAAAACTATTATGAACAAATTATTGACCATGGATGATTAAACTTACTTTGAAAACGGGATACAGATTTATTAATGCTAATAATAAATAACCCTTAGCTAGTTGAAAATGTGTATGAATTCTTCATTTTTAGCCGTATTGCAGAGGTAATAAATGAACATTTTGCATTTTTTCAAACTTTTGTGTGTTTTTGCAATAGAAGGGATCCTAAATCCCACATTTAACCTTTAGCTTGTTTGCACTTCCTTATAATATGAATGATAGTGCCATATTGCATTGGCAATCCTGTCACTGTTTGATTTTTTTCAGTCTGTTGTTTGTTTTCGCTATATACTAGCTTTTAGTTAAAAAATTTACACTTTAGATAGTTGAAAATGTGTATGAATTCTTCATTTTTAGCTGTATTGCAGAGGTAAAAAAGGAACATTTTGCATTTTTTCTAACTTTTGTATGTTTTTTGCAACAGAATGGCTCATATTTAAAACACTTACCCTTATCTAGTTGAAAATGTATATGAATTCTTCATTTTTAGCCGTATTGCAGAGATAATATAGGAATATTATGTATTTTTTCTAACTTTTGTGTGTTTTAGCAACAGAATGGCTCATATTTAAAACACTTACCCTTAGCTAGTTGAAAATGTGTATGAATTCTTTATTTTTAGCCGTTTTGCAGAGGTAATAAAGGAATATTTTGTATTTTTTCTAACTTTTGTGTGTTTTCGCAACAGAATGGCTCATATTTAAAACACTTACCCTTAGCTAGTTGAAAATGTGTATGAATTCTTCATTTTTAGCCGTTTTGCAGAGGTAATAAAGGAATATTATGAATTTTTTATAACTGTTGTGTTTTTTCGCAACAGAATGGATCTTATATAAAACACTTACCCTGAGCTAGTTGAAAATGTGTATGAATACTTCATTTTTAGCCTTTTTGAAGAGGTAATACAGGAACATTTTGAATTTTTTCTAACTATTGTTTGTTTTCTCAATATAATGGACCTTATTTACACCATTCTCACATATCTATATGATTATTTGGATTAATTCTTCATTTAGATCCGTATTTCATTGGTAAGACTGGAATATTTTGAATTTTTTCTATCTTTTTTGTTATTTCTCAACCGACAGGCCCATAGTTTATACATATAAAATTAGCTAGTTGAAAATGGTTATGAATTCTTAATTTTTATCCGTTTTGCGGAGGTACTAAAGGAATATTTTGAATTTTTTCTAACTGTTGTGTGTTTTTGCAACAGAGTGGCTCATATTTAAAACACTTACCCTTAGCTAGTTGAAAATGTGTATGAATTCTTCATTTTTAGCCATTTTGCAGAGGTAATAAAGGAATATTTTGTATTTTTTCTAACTTTTTTGTGTTTTCGCAATAGAATGGCTCATATTTAAAACACTTACCCTTAGCTAGTTGAAAGTGTGTATGAATTCTTCATTTTTAGCCGTTTTGCAGAGGTAATAAAGGAATATTTTGTATTTTTTCTAACTTTTGTGGGTTTTTCGCAATAGAATGGCTCATATTTAAAACACTTACCCTTAGCTAGTTGAAAATGTGTATGAATTCTTAATTTTTAGCAGTAATGAATATTTAAGAAATGGACATTTTGCATATTTTCTTAAGTTTTTTATTTTTCTCAATATAATTGCTCATATTTAAAACACACACAATTAGATATTTGAAAATGTGTATGAATTCTTCATTTTTAGCTGTATTCCAGAGGTAATAAAAGGAACATTTTGTATTTTTTCTAACTTTTGTGTGTTTTCGCAACAGAATGGCTCATATTTAAAACACTTACCCTTAGGTAGTTGAAAATGTGTATGAATTCTTCATTTTTAGCCGTTTTGCAGAGGTAATAAAGGAAAATTTTGTATTTTTTCTAACTTTTGTGTGTTTTCGCAACATACTGGCTCATATTTAAAACACTTACCCTTCGCTTGTTGAAAATGGACCTGGGGGGGCGGGGGGCAGCCCTGTGGGGCACTGGGAGGGCCTTTGGGGGCACTGGGTGGGCCTTTGGGGGTGCGGGGGACCCTTGGGGGCCGGTTGGACCTTTGGGAGCCCGGGGGACCTTTGTGGACCAGGGGAGGGCCTTTGCTGGTCTGAGGAGGGCGTTTGGGGGATAATATTTCGAAATTTTTACTTTTTAGTTTACTTTTTTTTTGCGGCGCATCCCTGGTGTGTGTGTGTGTAAGTTTTTGTGTGCATGTAAGTTTTTGTGTGCATGTATGTTTTCGTGTGCATGTGTAAGTTTTTGTGTGTGTGTGTGTGTAAGTTTTTGTGTGTGTGTGTTTAAGTGTTTTAGTGTGTGTGTTAGTTTTTGCGTGTGTGTTTTAGTTTTCTTGCGTGTGTGTTTGTGTTAGTTTTTGTGTGTGTGTGTTTGTTTTTGTGAGTGTGTTTTATTTTTTGTGTGTGTGTAAGTTTTTGTGTGCATGTAATTTTTTGTGTGCATGTAAGTTTTTGCGTGTGTTTCTATGTTTTGTTGTGTGTGTGTGTAAGTTTTTTTTTGTCTATGATGTTTTGTTTTTTTTTAATTTTTTTGTGTTTGTTTGTTTTTTTGTGTGTGTGTGTGTGTGCAAGTTTTTGTGTGTGTGTAAGTTTTTTGTGTGTGTGTGTGTGTATAAGTTTGTGTGTATGTGTGTGCGTTAGTTTCTGTGTTTGTCAGTTTTTGCGCGTGTGTTTTAGGTTTCGTGTGTGTGTGTTTTTTTTTTGTGTGTGTGTGTGTGTGTGTGTTTTTTTTTTTGTGTGTGTGTGTGTGAGTTTTTTTGTGTTCATGTTTATGTTTTTGTGTGTGTGTGTGTGTGTAATTTTTTTTGTGTGTGTAATTTTTTGCGTGTGTGTGTGTGATTTCGTGTGTGTGTGTGTGTGTAAGTTTTGTGTGTGTGTGTGTAAGTTTATTTTTTCAAGTTATTTTTTGTGTGCATGTAAGTTTTCGTGTTAATGTGTATGTTTGTGTGTGTGTGTGTGTGTGTAAGTTTTTGTGTGTGTGTGTGTGTAAGTTTTGACGTGTGTGTGTAAGTTTTCGTGTGTGTGTGTAAGTTTTCGTGTGTGTGTGTAAGTTTTGTGTGTGTGTGTAAGTTTTTGTGTGTGTGTGTAAGTTTTGTGTGCATGTATGGGGACCGGGGGAGGACCTTTGGGGCCCAGGGAGGGCGTTTGGGGATCCGGGGCCTTTGAGGACCGGGGGCTTCCTTCGGGGTTGGGTAGGAGGATTGGAACCCTTTGGGGTTGGGTTAGAGGACCTCACAAAACTGTTCAAATGAAACTTGTGTATTATAACGACCACAGAGTTTCACCATTAAATTCTCTTCTAAAATCTCTTCAAAATCATCTTTTAAATGTCTCTAACTGTTTCGCCGAAATAGTTCCATAACCTGTCTAAAACAGTTTCGCCCAAATAATCCCTAAACGTAATTCAGCGTGTTCCTTTTGTTTTTGGCATCTCTGCGCTAATGCATTTCAAATTAATAAGAAACCTGCTTCCCGCGCTAAAACAATTCATCGCTAAGATGTTTCTTGGAGAATTGTTTCCATAGCCTTTGGCTATTAATATCCTTTGGAGTTCGACCAAAAGAGTTGTTTCCGAGGCAAAGACATTAATGACTTGGATCTATTCCTGGAGAATCGTTTCTAGGCGAAAATTTTTAAAGTCTGACAGATGATGTCATTGGTTGATTGATCTGTCAAGAAAGGGGAAATTAATTTGTTGTTTCTAAGGGGAATTATTGATTCATGATAGGTGAATTGAGGTCGACAGCACAGGTGTTCCAAGGTCGATGTGGTTGTTGTTGTTGTAAGTGCACGCTCTCAGCGAATGTCAAGGTCGATGTTGTTGTTGTTTGGAAATTTAGGTCATTGATCCCATTAACCACGTGTTCTCCCTAATGACTCTATGCCCATATTTGGAGCCCCGTCAGTATTCTATGCCCATATTTGGACCATAAACCACGTGGTTCGTACCGGAGTAGCACCCCCCTTTCTACTTACGGACAATAATTGGAAAAAAGTTGACAGCTTCACCTATCTTGGCACAATAATAGACCCTCGTGGAAGCTGTGACCTTGACGTAAAGAACAGAATCAACAAAGCCCAAGCCATCTTTTCGTAACTCAATCGCCATTTGTGGATCCGGCGGGAGATCAGGATGAAGACAACAATTTCTGTCTATAAAGCGGCTATTAGATCTGTTCTCTTCTATGCAGTCGAAACTTGGCCGCTGAAGGCGCTTCCCCTTCATGGTTTAGAAGTTTTTGACCACTGCTGTCTACGAAAAATCCTGAGGATTCGATACTCCGACAGAATCTCAAATGTTGATGTGCACAACCGCTGCTGTAACATCGAACCCACCGCCATGATTGTCAAACAGAGAAGACAGTATTGGCTTGGTCATGTCCTTAGAAGACCCAACGACCACATCATAAGGCAAGTGCTTCTAGCTGCCCCGTTGCCAGATTGGTGCAGGCAACCTGGCTGTTAATTTAAAAATTGGTGGACGACTGCTAAAAAAACCTCGACCCCAATGGCGGATTTCGAAAGTTTGGCAGAAAGTGGGAGGGCTGCTGGCTCTGGTTTACTGAAGGGCTGGCCGAAGATCGCAACAAATGGGAGTCAAGCAAACGTAGTCTTCTAGATGCCGGGTGAGGTGTCCGTGTCTGGTCCGGCAACAAGTACAAGTAAGTATGAGTACAAGTACTTATTAAAGGGGCTTAGAAGAGGAACATATTGGATGTATTCTTGCAAACCTCCAGTTAAGGATTTTGGACCATAATTATTACAATGATATTGTTTTATACTTCCAAACTTTTCTAATTACGAAGTGACACCAAAAGTGTTTTTAGTGCTATATCCCACTTATGAATCGTAGAATTGATAAACATCACGTAGATATGAGCAATAGCTTTCAAAAGAGCCATTAAGACATAACTCTTAAAAGTTCTGGTAGCCCACTAGCCCCAGCTTTTCCACTTGAGACATGGCACCAAAAGTTCTTAGTGCTATTCGGAATTTGCTGATGGTGGAATTTATATGAAGGACGTAGATATGAACAAAATCTTTTATATGAGCTATAAAAAATACATCTACCATGTCCTGGTAGCCTGCTAGTGCCCTTAAGAAATGATACAAAAAGTGCCATTTTATTGCCATATGGCACTTGTAGATAGTGGAAATTATGAAAAGGACGTAGATATAAGAAATAGATTTGAAATGAGCCATTAAGCATCTCTCTATGATGTTCTGGTAGCCCGCTAGACCTGCAGGGAAAAAAATAACAGGAGATAGATCCGTGCTAACAATGCAAAAAAGTGATTTCCCCTGTTGTTCAAGGAGGGGGACTGTAATTTACCAGTAAAGGGTTTTTGACTTTGCTGATTCCAATGGTACACTTTTCATTTTGATCTGACGCTATTTTCGAGCTGTTTCAATTTTTTTCGAAATCACCATAAATTCCTTTTCGCAATTAACTTTTACTTTTAAGACGAACCAAAATAATAGTTATAGTTCCTGATTAAGTGATAGATGGTATTTTTTTTTACTAGGCTGTTTTTTCAAAGTGTGTTTTTTAACATTTGATTACTATGGGCTGTGGTTTGCTACCGGCACGTGCGATACCGATACTCCCGATACCACATACAGCCCTTCCCCAGGGTCTATGGAGGGTCATATAATATTATCATCAAAACCATATTTACTGGACCTTTGAACTATCTTAAACAAAATGCCTATCTAAAAATTTTATAGGACGATTTTGGAGGGACGGGGCCTTTAGGGAGTTGGTAGTTGCCCTCTAATCTTTTTAGCCACTTAAAAAAGGCACTAGTAAATTTAATTTCCATTCAAATGAGGCGTTAAACATCTACCTATGATGTTCTGGTAACCCAATAAGTCTGTTGGAAAAAAAAAACGGGAGATAGATCAGTGCTACCCATGCAAAAACGTTATTTTCCTTGTTCTTCAAGGAGGGCGACTGTAGTTTTCCTGAATAAAGTTTACGACCATGCTGATTCCAAAGGAAAGATTTTCATTTTTATGTGACGCCAATATCAAGGGATTTCAATTTTTTTTTTCAAAATCACCATAAATTTCTTTTTGCAATAAATTTCTATTTTTAAAACGAACCAAAATAATAGTTACCATTCCTGAATCAGTGTCAGATGGCAATTCTTATCACAAGGCAGTTTTTTTCAAAACACGTTTTTGAACTTTTGGTTACTGTGGGTTGTAGTTCGCTCTTCACTAGGTTGCAGCTGCCGCTGCAACCATGAAAATAGGAACACGATTACAGTAGCACAAAAAAAAGTTTAGAAATCGTTTAGAACCCTACGAAAAGTGGTCACCAGTTCGTGTGGAATTTTACTAAACCCATAGGAGTAATTTGTTTTTAAGGATAATTTCTATTTATATAATTTCCATTTCAAAACTATACAAGAGATTTCCTGACCAAATTCTAGGTACTAAAAACTCATCCTTGCCCATTCTAGTTACAAAACTTCGTTTGGTAAAGAAAAAATGGACAAAAAATATTTGAATTTGTTTCTGCTTGAATATTGTTTTTGTTTGCTATTGCGGTACCCCTTATAAACAGCATAAACATACCCAACCTAGCAAAACAATGAAGCTGATACAAAAGAGGGAGAAAAAGAAGCTCACCGGGGGTCACCTAATCTGCAAAAATAAATTTCGCACATTCAAAGCAGCCGCAATCTGATACGGACGATAACTATACCCTTTTTAGGACATTGTCGGCTCTAATTCTTCTGTTCAGATTCGTTAAATGACATTATATATGAGTTGTATTGCTCTGAGCTCTGGCTAAAGGCATATTCACTGTGAGATTAAGCTAATACTGAGATTTAGCTAGTGTCAAATTTTTGCAAACATTGTAGCATGATTTATTTGCTTGGCAGTTCAGACTGGATAAGATAAAAAAAAAAGTTCATCATGTGATTAATACAGCTATGGTTAAATTCCTATTATTTTTTTTTTTTTTTTTTACAGTTAAGAATTGATTATTATGCTCTCCATTGACTGGTATTTCCTAATTTCCAAGATTTTAAATTCCAAAATTTTAATTTTGACAACTGAATTTCGGTGGTGGCTCGATAAATGGTGGTGGCTTCTTATAAATTAGCCCCGCCACAAGACGAATTCACAACGAGATTTTACTAATACAGAGATTTAGGTACCACTAATTTGAGCCAATCATATTTTTCATAGAATTTCTTGATTGACCGAAAAATTCTGATCGGTTCAAATTAGCGCTAGCAAAATCGTTGGTAAGTCTAATTGTGATGAATAGACCCTTAGCTGATATCTAGGTGTTAGCTATTCTCATTGTGAATTGTTTTTCACAAGATGCAGTTCAACGGTGGACTATGATTATATCGTTCACCCAAAACCAACAGGTGTATTTAGTACTTTTTTCAGTTATAAAGTTAAAGCGAAAAGAATTATAGAATATCGTTTTACATCTTCTTTAGTGTCACGAACCTAGAAATTTCAAATGTTAAAACAGATCTATAAAATTAGTTTAAAATAAAGTCAATCAGTCGCTTGTTATTCTGTTACGTATTAAAGTGTGTAAATGCAACTTGGAACAAAATTTTAAAAACATTATCTCTAAACCAATAGATGTTTGCGGAGGATATCAAAATAATCCGAATTGTTTGAAAATCAATTAACATTTGTGTTTAGCAACAGGGCATTTGCTGTTACCGATAGGGCATTTGAAGTATTTTTAGTAATTTTCCTGACATGTTTAATCAAATAAAAAGAAATAAAATAATTAAAACTTAAAACGAACAGAAATTAACCCGTATATGAGGATAAAAAAGGTTCCAAAACTGTTGTCGTCTTACAGAATTTACACCTGGGCAACATTTTAAATATTTTTTTAAAATTAGCACAAATCGAAAAGTTATCGGCAATAACTTTTAAGAACATATTTTTTTCAACATTTTTACTACAGAATCTCAGCTGGATGGGGAGGAGGATAATTTTCCTATGGATTCAAAATCTGAGTGATTTTTTTAATTCTATAGGGCTTGAGTCATCCTGACGCCCATCCTACCAACACCCTTAGAGATACAAGTGTCTTAATCCTCCATTTTATTAAAATGATATTTTATGATATGTTTTTTCGCAACCTTTTTTCAAATATATACCAAGGTTGTGCATTAAAAAAGTGTCAGTAGTGTCCTATATTGACATTTGACCGGGACAAAACCTGCCAGACCACTTTCTGCAGCTACACCCATTTGTGGGCCAATCAGAGATGTTTCTACTAACGGCACACCATATACGGTGACCATAGATTCAGAGCTAGATTTAATGATCGCATAAAATTATTACAGGTATAAAAGGTAACTCTTCTGTATAAACATATCTCGATTTGCAAAAGTTATTCCATTTGCAAAACACTGGTCTGAATGACCCTAATTGATGATTTGAATAATAAGATGAAACAGAGGAAAATAAAATTCTTATTTTTTTTAACTGGGTCATATAAAATGAAAAAGGGACTAAAATTGTTTATCAATTAAGGTGAGTCTGAGGGTTTGGTAAGTCTTACGCAACGTGACATAATTGGTAGAATGACGTCATGTGTATCAGTCTTTGGAAACGGGTAGCGATGACAAGAAGATCTTGCGACTTGCTTAGCTATACTTCTTGGGTGTGTTCCGTATAATACACAAATATATAAAGAGGGATTTGGGCAATGTATAATATTTTTTAGCAATGGGGTATACTAAGAATTTGAAACTAATAGAGTCGTAGGTGCCAAGATGGCCTTGTGACTTGACCTAGATTTATTTCTCGGCAGTATTCTGTATAACACACAAGTATCAATTCAGGAATATTTGCAATATAAAATATGCTTTAGCATTGGAGTATGCTAAAAAGTTGAAGTTAATAGAGTCGTAGACGTCAACAACAGATTACTTGACTTAACCTAGCATTCACTTCTCGGCTGTGGTTGCTATAACACACAAGTACATAATGAGGGATGGGGCAATGTATAATATTCCTTAGGAATGGAGTATACTAAAAAATTGAAACTAAAAAAGTTGTAGATGCCAAGAAAAGAATGTTAATATAGAAATTCAGAACAATCCTTAGAAATCCCCTAGTGAGGTGGTTATGGATTTAAACCATCAAGAACTGCAGCCATCAATGACCCTAACCGCCAAGGAACCCCTCTCCCCAATCTTCAAGGGCCCTCCTCCTTCAACTTTTTCGCCCTCTCCCCCTATTTTTCTATTCTTACTTTTTTAAGTTCATTTTTTTTAACTTACAAGTTTTTTTTTAACTTTTTTTACATGTCTTAAAATGACAAGAAATAAACTTAAAACAAAAAAAATCAACATTTAATATTTTTGATCTACAAAATGGGATTGATATAGATGTTATTCATGACTTTTACTATTAGAAAAATAATGTTTGTAGTAGCAATTTTCTTTCTTTTTTTCTGACTTGGAATTTTTGGACTTTTTTTAACATGGAAACTTTTTTCAACTTTTTTACATTTCTTAAAATAACATGAAATATACTGAAAACAAAAAAAAATCAAATTTAATATTTTCGAAACACAAAATCGAAATGATATTGATATGTTAGTCGTAACTTTTACTATTAGAAAAATAATGATTATGGTAGCACTTTTTTCTGACTTGGACTTTTTGGGACTTGGAAATTTTTTAATTTTTTGTTTTTACTTGTGCGCTTATACTAGTGGTACTCTATGGATACTCATAAACACTTCATAGTTTATTAAATATATTCAAAAAGTTTTTTTTGTACCTTGGAAGGACCAACGAATGACATCTTTTAATTTTTTTGCACTACCATGTTTTTTATGTTGTTTTATTAATTAAATTCTTTAGTAAGATCTTTTGTAGGATACATAGGATAACATTGACAGAATCTAGGTAACAGAGTGATTAAATCCTATATATACATCTTTTGTCAGATACGTCAGATAACATTATCAAAATCTAAGTAATAGAGTGATTAATTCTTTATCAATGTCTTTTGACAGATATGTCAGATAACATTGACAAAATCGATGTATCAGAGTGAATAAATTCATTATCAACAACTTTTACCGGTATACATCGGATAACAATATCAAAATCTAAGTATCAGAGTGATTAAATTCTTTATCAGCATCCTTTGTCGGCTAGATAGGATAACATTGACAAAATCTAGGTATTAGATTGATTAAATTCTTCATCAACATTTTTTGTCGGATGCACAGGATAACATTGAGAAAATCTAACTATCAGAGTGAATAAAAACTTTATCAACATTCTTTGTCGGGTACATAGGATAACATTGCCAAAATCTAAGTATCAGAGTGAATAAATCCTGTATCAACATCCTTTGTTGGATACATCGGATAACATTGACAAAATCTAAGTATCAGGATGAATAAATTCATTATCAACATCTTATATCGGATATACATTGGAGAGCATTCACAAAATCTAACTATAATATTCTATTTGTCCAACAAAGGCGTTGATAAGGGATTAATTCATTCTAACACTTAGATTTTGTCAATGTTATCTATGTATCTGACAAAGGATATTAATAAAAAATTTATTCACTCTGATACATATATTTTGTCAATTTTATCCTATGTACCTGATAAAGGATGTTAATAAAGGATTTATTCACTCTGATACTTAGATTTTGTCAATGTTGTCCTATGTATCTGACAAAGGATGTCAATAAATAATATATTCCCTCTGATACTTAGATTCTGTCAGTTTTATCCTATGTATCCGACAAAAGATTTTGATACGGAATTTAATCACTAAGCTACTTATATTTGTCAATGTTATCCTATGTAGCCGATTAAAGATGTTGATAAACAACTTAATCACTCTGATACTTAGATTTTGATAATGTTATCTGACGTATCCGAGAAAAGATGTTGTTAAAGGATTTATTCACTCTGATACTTTGATTTGGTAATGTTATCCGATGTATCCGAAAAAAGATGTTGATAAGGAATTTATTCACTCTAATACTTAGATTTTGGGAATGTTCCCCGACATATCGAAAAAACGATGTTGATACAGGATCTATTCACGCTGATACTTAGATTTTGTCAATGTTATCCTATGTATCCGACAAAAGATGTTGATAAAGAATATATTCACTCTGATACTTAGATTTTGTCAATGTATTCTATGTATCCGACAAAGGATGTTGATAAAGAATTTAATCACTCTGATACTTTGTTTTGTAAATGTTATCCTATGTAGCCGACAACAGATGTTGGTAAAGAATTTAATCACTCTGATACTTAGATTTTGTCAATGCAATCCGATGTATCCGATAAAAGATGTTGATAATGAATTTATTCACTGTGTTACTTAGATTTTGTCAATAATATCCGATGTATCCAACAAAGGATGTCGATAAAGGATTTATTAACTCTGATGCTTAGATTTTGTCAATGTTATTCTATGTATCTATGTATACGGCAAACGATAATGATGAAGAATTTAATCACTCTGATACTTAGATTTTGTCAATGTTATCCTATATAGCCGACAACAGATGATGATAAAGAATTTAATCACACTGATACTTAGATTTTGAAAATGTTGTCCGAGGTATCCGACAAAAGTTGCTCGTAAGGGATTTATTCACTCTGATTTTTAGATTTTGTGAATGCTATCTGATGTATCCTGTAAAAGATGTTGATTATTGTTAGACAAAATTTCATTGAGTGGCCCAAAAATTTGAAAAATTTGTTGCTGAGCTTAGGCAACGAATAGGTACTATTTGAAAGGTAAAGATGGCTGTAAACGATTGTTTGCCTATTATTTCAAGCAAACTAATGGTCCTGTGTCAATCCTTAATTCTTGGTCAACCTTCTTAAGACCATAGGAGGGCGTGCCTTGTTTGCCTTTTATTACAGGCAGTCTAACCGTTTTATGTCAATTTTAAATTCTTTTTCAACATGCTTGAGACTCTAGCCAGGCATGGCTTTCCAAAAATAACACACAAGTATGTGTCCAATAAGAGAGTCGTGTGTACTCCCGCCATTTACCCGGGCCCCAGCCACGTAAACATTAGCCTCTCAATTACTTGGACTATCTGTCTTGGCTTTTCTCTGTCTATAATTATCCATGTCTTGATGCAACCTATGCAACCTGCAAAATACTTGATAACTTCGATTTAAAATCAATGGATATCTATTGTTGATAACTATTTGACAAAATTTGGATTTTCTTAGCGTTCAGTGTTCAGATTGGATTGTTGGGCTCTGACTATCTGGGCCTTATTTTTTCGGCCTAAATGCTAAGCGATGGACAAGGGCTAGATTGTGAACCCTTGTGACAATGAAAAAAATATTGTTGGTATGTATGTAGCGGCTGCATGGTTACCGCTAGGGAAACAGTCTAACCGTTCACGGCTTTAGGCATCCGTGAATATGTTCAAAGGCGAGAGAGGAATTTAGGACAATTTTTGGAGGCACCCACCTGCCCAGAGTCTCACGCAACTGACTCAAAACTTGAAAAAGATGAAATATGCTAAGATTGCTGAACTCAGCTGAGGTAATGAATAGATACTATTGGGAAAGTGATTGGAGACGGTGGGCATCTGTGAACAAGTGCTAAATTTAGAGAGGAATTTGGGAAAATATTTGGGGGCGCCCACCATGGAATTCTTAGGACTTAGAAAATTTATCAATTTTTTTGTTATTACTTATGCGCTTATATTAGTGGTACTCTAATGGATACTCATTGACACTACATTGTTTATTACATATTTTCAAAAAGCTTTTTTTTGTACACTGGAAGGACCAACGAATGACATATTTTCATTTTTTTTCACTATCTAGTTTTTTTATGTTTTTTTTGTATGAATTAAATTATTTTGCGACATCCATTGTAGGATACAAAGGATATCATTGACAGAATCTAGGTGACAGAGCGAATAAATCCCTTATCAACATCTTTTAGTCGGATACATCGGACAACACTATCAAAATCTAAGTATCAGAATGATTAAATTCTTTATCAACATTGTTTGTCGACTACATAGAATAACATTGACAAAATCTAAACATCAGATTAATTAAAATCATTATCAACATCTTTTGTCGGATACATCGGACAACATTTAAAAAATCTAAGCATCAGAGTGAATAAATCCTTTATCAAAATCCTTTGTCAGATACGTTTGATAACATTCAAAAAATGTAAGTATAAGAGTCAATAAAATCTTTATCAACATCATTTGTCGGATACGTTGGATAGCTTTGACAAAATATTAGTATCACAGTGAATAAATTCTATATCTACATATTTTGTCAGATAAGTCAGATAAAATTATCAAAATCTAAGTACCAGAGTGATTAATTTTCTGTCAACGTTTTTTGTCGGATACATCGGATAATATTCATAAAATCTAAGTATCAGTGTGAATAAATTCTTTTTCATAGTCTTTTGTCACATACGTTTCATAACATTGACAAAATCAAAGTATCAGAGTTAATAAATTCTTTATCAATGTCTTACGACGAATACATCGGATAATATTCATAAAATCTAACACTCAGAGTGAATAAATTCATTATCAACATCTTTTCTCTGATACATCGGATAACATTATCAAAATCTACGTATCAGAGTGAAAAATCGTTTACCAACGTATTTTGTGGGATACATCGGATAACATTATCAAAATCTACGTATCAGACTGATTAAATTTCTTATCCACATCCTTTGTCGGCTACATAGAATAACATTGACAAAATTTAAGTATCACAGTGAATAAATTCAATATATACATCTTATGTCAGATACGTCAGAATGCAATATGAAAATCTAAGTATAAGATTAATTAATTCTCTATCAATGTCCTTTGTCAGATACATCGGATAACATATACAAAATCTAAGCATCAGAGTGAATAAATCCTTTATCATAGTCTTTTGTCAGATACGTTTCATAACATTGACAAAATGTAAGTATTAGAGTGAATAAATTCTTTATCAATGTCTCTTGACAGATACATCGAATAACATTCACAAAATCTAAGTATCAGAGTAAATAAATTCATTGTCAATATCATTTATTTGATACATCAGATAACATTATCAAAAGCTAAGTATCAGACGGATTAAATTTCTTATCAACATCCTTTGTCGGCTACATAGGATAACATTGACAAAATTTAAGTATCACAGTGAATAAATTCAATATACACATCTTATGTCAGATACGTCAGATAACATTATGAGAATCTAAGTATAAGAGTGATTAATTCTCTATCAATGTCCTTTGTCGGATACATCGGATAACATATACAAAATCTAAGCATCAGAGTGAATAAATACTTTATCATAGTCTTTTGTCAGATACGTTTCATAACATTGACAAAATGTAAGTATTAGAGTGAATAAATTCTTTATCAATGTCTCATGACAGATGCATCGGATAACATTCACAAAATCTAAGTATCAGAGTAAATAAATTCATTGTCAACATCATTTATCTGATACATCAGATAACATTATCAAAATCTAAGTGTCAGAGCAAAAAAATCCTGTACCAACATCTTTTTCGGATACGTCAGACAACATTATCAAAATCTAAGTATCAGAGTGATTAAATTCTTTATCAACATACTTTGTCGGCTACATAGGATATCATTGACAAAATCTAAGTATTAGAGGGCTTAAATTCTTTATCAACATCTTTTATCGGATACACAGGATAACATTGACAAAATCTAAGTATCAGATTGAACAAATCCTTTATCAACATCCTTTAATGGATACATCGAATAACATTGAAAAAATCTAAGTATCAGAGTGAATAAATTCATTATCAACATATTTATCTGATACATCGGATAGCATTCACAAAATCTAAGTATGTTATCCTTTTGTCCGACAAAGGATGTTGATAAAGGATTTATTTACTCTGATACTTAGATTTTGTCAATGTTATCCTATGTATCCGACAAAGGATATCGATAAACCATAAATTTAGTCTGATACTTAGATTCTGTCAGTGTTATCCTATGTATCCGACAAAAGATATTGATAAGGAATTTCATCACTCTGATGTTTAGATTTTGTATATGTTATTTTATATAGCCGACAAAAGATGTTGATAAAGAATTTAATCATTCTGATACTTCTATTTTGATAATATTATCGGACGTATCTGACAAAAGATGTAGATAGAGAATTTATTCACTCTTATACTTATATTTTGCGAATGTTATTAAAGGTATCTGACAAAGGATATTGATAAAGGATTTATTCAATCTGATGCTTATATTCTGCGAATGTTATCCGATGTATCCGACAAAAGATGTTGTTACAAAGAGATGTTAACTAGATTTTCTCAATGTTATCCTACGTAACTGAAAAAAAAATGATGATAAAGAATTTAATTACTCTGATACTTATATTTTGAAAATGTTATCCGACGTATCCAAAAAAATGTGTTGACAAATATTTCAAGCATTCTGTTACTTAGATTTCGATAATGTTATCTGACGTATTTAACAAAGGATGCTAATAAAGGATCTATTCACTCTGGTACTTAGATTCTGCCAATGTTATTCTATGCATCCGACAAAGGATGTTGATAAAGAATTTATTCACGCTGATACATAGATCTTGTCAATGTTATTCTATTTATCCGAAAAAAGATGTTGATAAAGAATTTAATCACTCTGATACTTAGATTTTGTCAATGTTATCGTACGTAGCCGAAAAACAATGTTGATAAGGAATTTATTCACTTTGATACTTAAATTTTGATAATGTTATCCGACGTATCTGACAAAAGAGGTTGATAAAGGATCTAATCACTCTGTTACCTAGATTCTGACAATGTTATCCTATGTATCCGACAAAGGATGTTGCTAAAGAATGTAACCCATACAAATAAACATAAAACACTAGGTAGTGGAAAAAAACTTTAAAAGATATCATTTGTTGGTTCTTAAAATGTACAAAAAAACTTTTTGAAAATATTTAGTAAACTGTTTAGTGTCAATGAGTATCCATAGAGTACCACTAATATAAGCGCAGAAGTAAAAACAAAAAAATAAAAAAAATTTCTAAGTCCCAAAAAGTCCAAGTCAGAAAAACTAGTGCTACTACAATCATTTATTATCTAATATTAAAAGTTACGACTATCATATCAATATCATTCCCATTTTGTATTTCAAAAACATTAAATGTGATTTTTTTTCAGTATATTTCATGTTATTTTAAGACAGGTAAAAAAAGTTGAAAACAAATTTCTTGTTAAAAAAAGAAAAGTTGAATGATTTTCCAAGTCCAAAAATTCCAAGTCAGAAAAAAAGAACGGAAAGTGCTACTACAAATATTATTTTTCTAATAGTAAAAGCCATGACTAACAAATCTCTATCAATCCCATTTTGTAGTTCGAAAATATTAAATGTGGATCTTTTTTGTTTTAAGTATATTTCATGACATTTTAAGACATGTAAAAAAAGTTAAAAAAAAACTTAAAAAGAAAGTATAAAAATGGGGTGAGAGGGCCAAAAAGTTGAAGGGAGGGGGCCCTTGAAGGTTGGGTAGAGGGGGTCCTTGAAGGTTGAGATCCTTGGTGGTTGGGGTCATTGATGGTTGCAGGCCTTGATGGTTCAAATCCAAGACCATCTCACTAGTTGATTTCTAAGAATTTCTAAGGATTGTTCTGAATTTCTATATTAAAATCTTTTCTCGGCATCTACAACTTTATTAGTTTCAATTTTTTAGTATACTCCATTCCTAACGAATATTATACATTGCCCCCCATCCCTCATTATGCACTTGTGTATTATAGCGACCCCAGCCGAGAAGTCAAAGCTAGGTCAGGTTACATGGTCTTTTCTTGGCCCCTACGATTCTATTAGTTTCAACTTTTTAGCATAATCCAAGATTAAAGCATATTTATATTGCACACACTCCTCAATTGGTACTTGCGTATTATACAGCATATAGCCAAGAAGTAAAGCTAGGTGAATTCATAAGATCATCTTTGCGCCTTCGAATCTATTACCTTCAACTTTTAGTACACTCCATTGCTAAAGAATATTATACATTGCCCCTATCCCTCATTATGTGTTTGTGTATTATACAGAACACAGCCAAGAAGTATAGCTAAGTCAAGTTGCAAGACCTTCTCGTCATCGCTAACCGTTTCCATAGACTGATACATATGATGTCATTCTAACATTTATGTCACGTTGCATAAACTTACCAACCCCTCAGACTGACCTTAATTGATAGACAATTTTAATCCCTTTATCACTTTCATATGATCCAATTAAAAAATGAGAATTTTATTGTCCTCTTTTTCACCCTATTATTCAAATCATCAGTCAAGATCATTCAGACCAGAGTTATGTAACTGGGATAACTTTTTGCAAACTGAGATTTCTTTATACAAATGAGTTACTTTTGATACCTGTAATAATTTATGCAATCATTAAATTTAGCTCTTAGTATATAGTGACCGTATATGGTGTGTCGTTAGTAGAAACATCTCTTATTGGCCCAGAAATGGGTGTAGCAGCAGAAAGTGGTCAGGCAGGTTTTGTCCCGGTTAAATGTCAATATAGGACACTACTGGTGTCTGTCTTTGGGTCCTAGAAATAAAAAGATATCATGAATGTATATAAAAACCATACTTGTTTTATTTGAGGTACCCTTGGCCCTGAAATTAAAGAGCATGGGAAACTGTATATCATATATCAGAAACTATGAGTTACCGATACTCTTTGCTGAAATGTTAAGGACTCTCTCTACATGCCCTATAAGTTTAAAGCCTATCAGAGACAAAAGATGTTTTGGGCTGTTTCGGGCAACACTACTCGATGCCGCCAAAGTTATTTTCCAATTGATTTTCTACATACAAGTGCTTATGAACGCAATTTTCATGCCCATTGAAGAGCCAAAATTTAAGGCCTCATTTCTTCTGCGTCTGGAATCTTTTAGG
Source organism: Artemia sp. Qi Xiang Cuo (assembly GCF_049724085.1). Lineage (NCBI taxonomy): Eukaryota > Metazoa > Arthropoda > Branchiopoda > Anostraca > Artemiidae > Artemia > Artemia sp. Qi Xiang Cuo. Next base: position 34,075,084 of record NC_142812.1, on the reverse strand, counting down.
CTTTTGGTCTAGAATAGTTAAAACATTCAGTTACTAGGCAGAACAAAAGTACTACAAGTCCTAATTAATTGATAAAAAGTTTTTGGTTTATTTTCGGGTGGAACAATTAAAAAAATCTACCCCTAAGGGTTCCGTTGCCCTAATATCTTATAGATATATATGATATAGACTAATCACCTGCCAAAACTATGCAAAACACAATGGGTGGCAGAGAATATAAGAAAATAAAAAAAGATAAACAGTAGAATGCGGTTTAACACGGATAAATACAACAAAACGGGTTCATCGAAACCCGTTCGAAAAATCGAAATTCAGTAGCATTTTTATCTCAAGTCTGTCCCTGAAGAGCTACCCAAGGAAGAACTGGAGTCAGGGACTTCTTATGGAAATTCACTGCTTTAGTAGAAACCACCAAAGCAGTCTATCAGTCTGAATCTACTGACCAATTATCAATTTTTGAACCATTGTGGAAGCCCCAGCAGACACTTCACATATCTAAAATGAATTTTTTCTTCTCTGTCTGTGTAAACCAATCCCGAAACAGAGAGAGTTAGAGAACATTAGATAAACAAACGCATTATCGAATCGGGCTAGAATATTGCGAACAAATCTTGCGTTGCTCAGGACAAGCTTTCCATAGACAGAACGAACTTTTCTAAGGGTATCAACAATACTAAGTACGCGTGTGGCTTTAAAGACATACTGATTGGGACTCCTAGGTAAGTAAGCACTTGAACAGGCTGTACGTAGGTATCTTTCCGCATTAAACATATATCCTAAGTCGATACCTTATAACTGAAGGTAAAAATTCAGCTGTTGACGGATTAAATCTACGGCCAACACGAACGTTTTTGACCTTTAAGGTGATGTGGCAGTCTATTGCTCGATTTTCAAGCTTTCTTGTCGGTTAATTTGTCAAAAGACAAAGCTTCAGTTAGCGACCTCTCCAGGGGCTTAGTTATCAAGATCAGTCAAAAATTTGGGGGTTGACAAGTAAGAAGAGTTGACATTTGCTAATGAATGAGTGAAAGCACGTTTTTTTTACGAATGGATCACCTCTTGGCGGAAGAAAAAAAAGTACAAGAGAGAAGGAACTTTGATTCAACTCGTAATTTTATCAAATGAGAAAAATTTTATACGCAGGGATGATTTTTGATAATGAAGCTTTGGGATGATTTTTCGAGGGATAATCGTCTAGGGAGGGAATCATTCGGAAGTTGCATTAGCCAGAAAAGTGTTAATGCACAAAGAACTATGAAAAATCATTAAAAGTCAAATTCAAAGTATTTTCTTTGAGTAGGGGAGCGGGGAATTGTTTGGACACTATAAATAATCAAACAAATTAGAGATTTTCGTTGAAAGTCGAATTCGAAACCGCGTTGTTTCTCTGGCTTTACCCGTGACAATTGGTCTTAGATTTTTAACTACGTTTAAAAAACAGAGTGGGGAATTAGGTGGGACCCCATAAATACATAAACATGTCAAATGGATGGTAAGTATGAAGGAAACCAGGGGCGTAGTTTTCTATGGAGCTGGGGGCAAATACCCCTCCCAGACCTTGGTTTGCCTCCCCCAGTTCCCAGTTTGCCCCCCCCCTCCAGCTGAAATTAAGTTTCTTCCAAAATCTTGTCAAAACTATGATAAACCTGCATAATTCAAGCATCGGCAGATACAGATGAGGATTTAGTACATATTTATCTTAACAGTACTATAAGTTACCTTTGTATAGTACTATAAAACACCGTTATAGTACTTAATAGTACCTTTATGATAACAAACGGTTGATTTTTTAGTTTTTAATGTCATTTTAACTGGATTTGGGAAAATTGGCTCCAACTTTGTCCCCCCCCCCCTACTCCTTTGATTTTGGCGAAATTATGCCCCTGAAGAAAACCCAATAAGGGTCTTAGCCTAAACTGAATTTTGATGACAAGGACCGCTAAGAAATGTTCATTTGGGAGCAATATAGAGTAATTTCATGAATATTTATATATAAATTCAGCTAGAAACTAACCTAGATAGCCTAATCTGAATATGTGAGGGTTTTATTTATCCGTCAACTTGCCCAGAAATGGCTCGCGGATCCCCATATTGCGCGGCACTCTTCTGTACACAATTTCAGGTAACAAAGCTTCCATATAAAATTTATGGAGCTTTGGAAACATTTTCTGTTGCCAGAAATTTTTGTCATGGTTGATTTTGTCAACGTGGATATCTCCTTTGCCGAAGTAACTTTTGATGTAACTTTGCCAAATATCACAGTAACTTGTCTTTCACTTGCCGATGTTTACTTAATACTAAGCAAAAAATAAAAATGTAAAAAAAACATATGTACAACACCTAACTATGACATAACTTTGACCTAATTGCTTCTATAAGATACTGAAATGTAGTTACCTTTTCTCGGCTAGTCTGTCAATCAAGGTGGGTGACAGCACAGAAATTCCCGAAGCGACAAGATCAGTCAAATGATAATTCCTTTGAACTGATTTTAATTATTTTTTGAGCAGGCAGACTAAAATATGAGTCTTAGTTTAGCTTTCAAGGTGTGAAGACCTCTATTACAGAAAGAGTCGGAAAAAAGTGGATGTATCGCTTAGCTTTCAGTGAACAGTGATAATAGTTATACTACATTGTAGACAATAAAGTGCAGTACAGAATGGCACAAAATCCATCATATTATTCGAATTAATCAGTGTATTAATCACCAGCAAATTATGAAAACAATCCAGTGAACATTAGTTTCCCAAGACAAGACCATAGTTTCGTTAACCGGGTTTGACTTTCGCTTTCACGAGTGACAGTGACTATGGCTTCGAGCAATAATACCGGCGGCTAAAATGAAAACGAAAGTTTATGCCCCGTCGATCAACAAAAAAGCTTCGTTGCATTACTGAGACTTCTAAAAGAGGTCTTCGGAAACGTTAAAAAAGTCCCTGGTGGGAAAGATAATGTTAAAGAAATATGCGACCGGATCCTGGCTCTGCACCAGACTGTAATAGAAGAAAATACGGAACTTCTCCGTAACAAGAATAAACACCTGCAAAAAATTGTCGAACTACAGACCGAGTTGCAAGAAATTCGTCAAAGTTCGCCCATCATTCAGAATCATGCCCGGTCGTATGCCAGCGTAGCAAAAAGACCAGAGTCGCATTGCCTGGTCTTCGAACCAATGAACACTACCCTAAAGAACCAAGATGGAAGGAATAGATCTCAGAGAAATCAAAATACTGAACATGTTACCAAAGAGATATCCCAAGTGCTAAAGGGGGATAACATAAAGTTCACAGCAAAGAAAATTGTACCGGGACGAGGAGGTAAATATATTCTTGAAATGCAGAGCAAAAATGACTTAGATGAAGCCCTCATGGTTTTAACAGAAAAATTCGAACAGTTGCAGTTCAAACCAAAACCAGTCACGAAGCTTCTCCCACGAATGGTAGCGAAAGAAATACCAGGTTACGTAACACGCGAAGAATGCATGAGCTGTTTGATGGAGTCGAACCCCTCAGTTAAAGACCTCGTCGCAAAAGGAGAAACCTTAAAGGTTATTAGTATTGTGGAAAGAGGAACGAGAAAAAACATGATTATTGAAGTCAGCCCAGTATTACGGAGGGAGATCATTTCAAATCGTGGACTTAAGTTCGGGTTTTTAATGGTTGAATGCGAGGATCACATCAACATCATTCGATGTACGAAATGGTGTCTCTATGGTCATAAACGTTCGGTTTGTATGGGTGATGTTGCGTGCTCATGGTGCATGGGTAACCATGCTTACGAGGACTGTGAAAAACCTTTTACAAGTCGCCCGGTGTGTCGGTCATGTAATAAAAAAAATGTCAAATGTGAGCCACATGCATCCTATGAATTTAAAAAATGCCCAATTGCTAACGAAATCATGGATCGTCTCAAGAAGAACATTCAGTATAATTGAATGCTCAAAATGACTTACTTAGTGCAAACAAACTGACATTTTTCAGATTAACCTTCAGCACTCTTATAGCGCACTAGTTCAGCTTCAGAAAACACTTTGCGACCTAAAACCAGATGTGGTATTGTTACAAGAACCGTATGTCAACAAGTGCGGTAAAACAACATGTGTACCAAGTGATTATGCAGTATTCTAAAAGCTCTATTTTGAGAAAAGATTCTTTAGTGCTGCAGTTTTAGTTAAAAAAGATTTAGTATTAGTTAAAGTGCGATATTCATTATGATGAGTCTACAAACGAGTATGTCACCGTATCTATTTACTTGAAGTCAAGAATCATTAGAGTGTCATCAGTATATTGCTCCCCTTCGCTGCAGTCCTTAGATTATCAGCTGAGTATTTTGGATAGAATGTGTAATTCTTTTTATGTGATAGGTGGAGATTTTAACGCTAAAAGTCCAATGTGGCTAGACGGTGTTTCTACTGATCATAAAGGAAAAAAATTAGAGGATTTTGTAACTGTAAACAACTTGTTGTTATTAATGATCCTGATTCAACCACATATTATCATCATTATTCTAGCCCAGATGTAACGATTGCTAGTATACAACATTTGACATATATTGAAAATTGGAGAGTCCTACAAGACCGTCCTTCACGGTCAGACCATTTGTATATAAGTTTTGATCTCAGTTTTAATGATGAGATTAGAGAGAAAAATGTGAACCAGCGATATAATTTTAAGAAGACTAATTGGGACGTATTTAGTGCTGCTTTACAGAACAATATTGATGAAGTTTTTGCATGTATTTTGGCTTCAGCATAAGAATTTTATTCAGCGGTTTATCATTTAACTAAATTATTACAGAATGATATAAAACAATCAACTCCTATGTGTCATAACAATTTTTTAAAAAGATACTGCCGCTGGTGGACACCACAATTAAGTGAACTAAGGAAAGAATATAGACGTAATACGAGAATTTTTAAAATATCAAGATCCATAGAAAGCGAATTAAATATGAAAAATGCTAAAAGTAAATATAAGATGGAAATTTTGAACGCTAAAAAAGAAGGTTAGAGGCGTTTTTGTGAAGAAAGGGGGCCAACCGATCCATTGAAAAAGAATAATAAGATTTTTAGGTTAAAGGGTGGGACTGCAAAGCCTATCCATATTAAAAAGAGTGATGGTACTTTTACGAATTCAATAACTGAAGCTGGGGATGTACTTTTACGAAAGATGAGATATCAGATGACAATAGCTATCATCATACAATTCGACAAGAAGTAAATCAGATATTAGAAGAAGATATAGAAAATAGCGAGGATTTTCAGTTTCAAGACCTTTTAGAAATTATAAAAAAATTAAAACCTATGAAAGACCCAGGCCCATGGCCATGGAATCTTAAATTTAATTTTGAAAAAAAATATGAATGTAATTGCACCAACTCTTTTGAAAATTTTAAACGCGTGTTTGAAAGTTTCGTATTTCCCTAAAGAATGGAAAAGGGCTAGTGTGATTGTAATAAATAAAAAGGGTAAAAAAATGACGGTAACGCCCGATCGTATCATCCTATAAGTCTACTTTCTAATTTAGGAAACTATTTTTAGAAGTTAATAATGGGTAAACTGAATAATTTAAGTAATGATAAAAATTGGATTTCTGATTTTCAGTTTGGTTTTTCGAAAAATAAAAGCACGGTAGATGCGGCTGATAATTTGGTGACTATGATTGAAAAAAATAAAAAGAAGAAGTTATTTACATTGTGTATATTTCTTTATATAAAAGGGGCGTTCGATAATGCTTGGCATCCAGGAATATTAAAAAGTTAAAGGAAAAAGAATGCCCCTCTGGCTTAATAAAATTAATTCATAGTTATTTATCAGATCGATCAGTCGCATATGAAAATGGAAACTTACATTTACTAGAAAAGTCATGTCCACAAGGTGGAATTCTATCTCCTTTTCTTTGGCTTGTTAATATTAATGATATTCTTGAAATTAATATAAATGAAAATTGTTTGATTCACGCGTATGCTGATGACATAGGTGCTATTGTTACAGCAAAGAATGTAAGTACCCTAGAAAAAGTAGCAAATAAGATTTTCGAGAGTTTTGATAAATGGGCAGTAAATAATAAATTAACATTTGAAATATTAAAAACAGAGGCCGTCCTATTCACAAATAGACATAAAACACCCCACGTTAATTTAGTATTTGGAGGCGACATTATTGAAGTTAAGGATAAAGTTCGATATTTTGGTGTAATTTTAGATAGGAAACTTCTTTTGACAGAACATGTAACATGCCGAATTAATGAAGCTAAGAAATATTCGAGTCGTCTTTTAAGCGTGGCAAGGATGTCCTGGGGCTTAAAGCCTTTCGCTCTTAGAAAATTGTATAAGTCACTAATTGAAAGTACTATTTTTTATGCTGCTCCAGTATGGATTGGGGCCTTAAGAAAAAAAATATACAGAATATGTTACAGTCAGCACAAAGATGTTCAACGCTTAGCATTCCGAAGTCGTTTATACCTGCTGAAAATATTTGAATTACGGCCCTTTCTGGTATTCTTCCATTAAGTCTAGGAGCAATAGAACAGGCAATGAGGAGAGTTGGTAAAAATGGATGTCCCCCATTATGACCAGAGATTTTGCATCCTAATTTTCCTTTAAATAGATATTTCATTGATCATAGTGTTTTTACCGATGAAATAGTTGCTAGGAGTTGAGTTTCTGATGGAAAATTATTTTTCACCTTTCCAACTGAACCGTAGTGTTTTAAAAAATGCTCTATATAATAAATGGTATGTAATATTTGAAAATATTATGAGTAGTTGGCCTGTTAGATTTTTCAAATGTAAAGAAGATTTAATTTGTGCGCAAAAACTTGAACCAAGCTATATCTTAACTCAGTTTATAACAGGCCATTCGAAACTGAATTATTTTTTACATCGAATAGGCATGACGGATAGCCCAACGTGTGAATGTGGATGTATAGAAAACTGTGAGCATGTCCTGTATGATTATCCTTTTTATGTTCGTCAGAGGTTTAATATGATTTTTGAATTGAGAGAACATAATGTTAGCTTCCCTTTTGATTTAAGTTTGATAATTGGTGATAAAAATGTTAGGAACATAGTGAAGAAATTCCTGTATAACACAAAAAGATTTGATGTTTGAGGTTATTGTGAAAGTTTTTCTGAGGAGTGTTTATTGAATGTGTAGTTTTATTTTCTTTTTTTTATTTTTTTTTTTTTTTTTTTTGTAATTATTTTTGTGTTTGTGTATAAATGTAGTTATATAGTATTGTAGCGTGAAATACCTGTTTGGTGCAGTCACGTAATAAAATCATCATCAGACTAAAATATTTTTTGGGACTGACCTTTCCTGTACTCAAATTAGATAAATATTGGTCCGATTCCTAGAACAGAATTCATACTTCGTGATGATGTAAGTCTCATCAAAACTGAATATCTCTAAATCAGGCCCTAATTTAAAGAAAAATTAAATGGTTTTTCTAAGATATATGGGAAATCCGGTGTCGGCTTTTAGTTTATCTCGTTTATTTCAATCTATTATCGAAGTTCTACAAGTTATATCAAGGCCGCCAACATAATTCAAAATAGTTTGAACACACAAACTTAAACGTTTAAAATGGACGAGATGGGGCCCGACTTTATCGTACCACTTCGCCTTAATGCACTAATACAACTCTAAAAGAACCATGTAGGGTTCTACTAATATTTAAAGTTGTTCTGTAACTATTATTAGTTATTAGAACCTTTCAATTGCATTGAAAAAGTCATCTCAAAAATCTCTTTGACCATCTGTTCTGTATAATAAAACCGGAAAAAATACAAGGGAGTCAGATTGCTCTTTACTAAGTCCGCACTAATAAATTGAATTTTATTTCGAAAAAATTCTTGTGTTTAATTAAAGATTTATACACGTTTTAAGAGCCAATGCGAAGAGAGGGGAGATTAAAAATTGGTCCGGGAGTGCAGTTTCCTTGCTATGTTGGATTTCTTAGCTACATTTGTACCAAACTATTCAGCAAAAAAAGTAATTAATTACGAAGTTTGGCTAAAAATGTTAGAGTTCTCAAAATTTTTAGCTATTAATAAAACTTGAGCGAATACTGCGATAACTTGTCTGTAATTGGCAATATTTCAGTCATCAAGAGTCGGAAGAAAGTTCAAAACCTTTTTCTTAATAAGGAGAAAGGAAAGAGTTGCGCATTTCTCCCAAGATTTCTTCCCACGTTTGATTCCATATATACAGAAACCTGCTTATCAAAGATTGGGAAAACAGAGAATAAATTTGCTTTCCCATGGTTCTTCAAGATACGGTATATCAATTGGTGATTTTATGGAAACAAGTCAATTTGCGAAACCACTTTCTGGGATATTATCCATAATATGATTTCATTCTCATGGGAATTTGGTAATCAAAACCAAAACGTTTTAAAGCAACATGATTGTTTTTTTAATCTTTTGCATGGAAGTTTTAAAGGGTCTCAAGTGCCACAAAAGCGCAAAAGTAGCTGACATGCAATTCAGTGCAAATGTGAGCTGGAGTCGTGTGACGACCGTACCACAGCACACCGTTCCAATCCTTCACAAACTGCATAATTTTCTCACGATGTCGGTCAGTTCTTGGGATTTCTAAAGCTTAACTCAAAATTTTTGAAGACTTGAAATTTTAATCTAGGAAAATTAAAGACGCTTTTGTGATTAGCAATTGCATTGGAAATAAACGTTTCAATACATAACTATGCAAAAAAGTTTCCATATTTTTGAGCAACAAAATGTATATTGTGTCAAAACCTGTATTATGTGTTACACTAAGATACAACGAAATTAAAGGAAGCTGAATTTACAACCAATTTACAATAATACCCTAGAAGATATAAAAATAAGAGCGGCCTAGTATTAATTTTTTTTTTATTAATTTATCCTTGAATCAGGTTTAATACCTGTTGGTTGACTAGATTTTATACCGAGTAGATATTCAGGAAGGAGGCCTGGGTTCCGTGCCTCCATCTCTAAATTGTTGACATTTTTACGGTTGTTACCGTAATTCCTAGTATTTTCATATAATTTGCCTGTTTTTTGTACTTTTGTCAAATTTCTGCCAATCCTGAAATGTCCGTCCTTCTATTAAATATCCTGCATATGCCTTCACTATACAATACCCTGTAGTTATAAAGTTTTCCTTTTGTCTTTTTTACAATCAAACAAGAGGAGGCCAAAACTACATGTGCACTTAATTTAAACTATCAACTTCCGTATGGACATGGAATGATTAATAGGCAATCTCTGAGAGGGTAGAAATTTTCACGGATCCTGAATACAAAAATGTCCAATTTCTCATGATCAAATTTTCTAAAGGTTACTTGGTGATTGGGAGCACTTTTGGGTAACGTAAAACAACATTCATTACCAGGCAAAAAACTGTACTTTTCTTCTATTAATTAAAAAATAAACTTTCCGAAAAATAAAATTTTTCAAAGAAAAGTAAAGGCCATTTTAAACTTAAGCTCAGGAGATACAAATACCTGTTAAAATTCAAACTCAAAACGACCAGAAATTACTATTAAAGAATAAATGAAACCCAAAACGAACAGAAATTAAATAAACAATTATAACAAAAAAATATACAACAAGTACTAGTATAAGTGAATAAATAGATCTTAAAGCGAGTAATGCTTAGATTGAATATGGAAATCAAGCTTAAAACGAACAAAAATATTTTGCTATTGAAGAATAAATGAAACTTAAAACGAACAGAAATTAAGTAAACAATCAATGAAAACAAACTAAGATTAATAAATAAATCTTAAAACGAGTGAAACTTTATTAAATATGCAAATCGACCTTGAATCGAATACCAATAAATACAAAAAAGCGTTTGGGTATCGCCTCCTGTCACTGCAGAAGCCTAAAACCTACTGCGTCATTGACGCTTTACTGAAAACTATATGAGTCTTGAACAGTCTTAGAAAGTATAAACAAAACCAAATTGAATATTACATATTTAATGATATTAATTGTTGAAAGATCCATCAGTTCAGGATTTTGTTTTCACTGTAGTTTTTATTTTCATTTTCAATGCTGTAAGAACTGGAAAAGAATAAATTTGTAATATAATCGTTTTCAGTGAAGTGCCAATGACGCAGCAGGCTTTAGGTTTTTACAGTTAAGGAAGGGGGCAGTATCCAAATTTTCTTTGTAGTGAAACTATATTTGTCTTGAAGAATCTTGGAAAGGACTAATAAATTAAACTGAATTTTTGATGTATAATTTTACTATAATTTTACTATTACTCGGGTTTAGGCTTATGTAGTGAGAGGAGGCGATACCCAAACTCTTGTTTTTAGTTATTTTTATTCGATTCAAGCTTGATTTGCATATTCAATTTAAGTTTCACTCGTTTTAAGATATATTTATTCATTTACATTAATATATATTGTATGTTTCTTTGCATTGTTTGTTTATTTAATTTCTGTTCGTTTTAAGCTTCATTTATACTTCAATAGCAAATTTTTTTTTCGTTTAAGCTTGATTTTAATATTCAAAATAAGCATTACTCGCTTTACGATCTATTTATTCATTTATATTATTACTTGTTGTATTTTTCTCCTATAATTGTTTATTTAATTTCTGTTCGTTTTAGGTTTCATTTATTCTTTAATAGTAATTTATTGGTTGTTCTGAGTTTAAACTTTAACATGTATATGTATCTGCTGAGCTTAATCTTAAAATTATCTTTACTTTTATTAGAATAGCCAATTTTTTGGGAGGTTTTTTTTTAATTAATTTTTGTTCTTTTTTGATTGCAAAAAGTTTCAAGTTTTTATGGCATGGGGGGGGGGGTTGCTCACTGTTCGATTATTCTTGACTTTAAATTCGGCGGTAGAACTTTCGGTTTAAATCGAATGAGGCTTTTTCAGAGTCTATACGATTTTCTCTTTGATAAAAACGTTATATCATGGTTGCAGCGGCAGCTGCAACCTAGTAAAGAGCGAACCACGGCCCATAGTAACCAAAAGTTAAAAAACACGTTTAGAAAAAAACTGCCTAGTGAAAAAAAAAAAATTTCCACCTGACACTGATTCAGGAATGGTAACTATCATTTCAGTTCGTATGACAGTTTATTGGGAAAAGAAATTTATGGTTATTTCGAAAAAAAGTTTAAAACCCCTCGAAAATGGCGTCCGATCAAAATGAAAAGTGTACCTTTGGAATCAGCACACTCTAAAACCTATTCAGGGAAATTACAGTCCCCAACTTTGAAAAACAAGAAAAATCACTTTTTTGTATGGGTAGCAATGGTCTCCCTTTTTTTCTCTTTTTTCCAGGGCTAGCGGTTTACCAGAACATCATAGAGAGATACTTAATAGCTCATTAGAAAGCTTTTTCTCACATATACGTGCGTTTTATAAATTCCACCATTTGCAAGTGCCATATGGCACAAAAATGGCAGATTATGTGCCATTTCTCAAGGGGTGGGGCTAGCGGCCTACAAAACCATCTTACACAGATGTTTAATAGCTCACATTAAAGCTATTTCTCATATCTACGTTTTATTTATAAATTCTACCCCCTGCAACTGCCAAATGGCACTAAAAATGGCACTATTGATGCCATGTCTCAAGTGGAAAAGCTAGGGGCTAGTGGGCTGCCAGAACATCTTAGCTATATGAGCTATTGCTCATATCTACGTGATTTTAATCAGTTTTACCATGCGTAAGTGCCAAATAGCACAAAAAATGGCACCTTTTGTGCCACTTCTTAAGTTGTAAAGCTTCGAAGTATAAAACGGCACCATTGTAATAAATATGGTCCAAAACCCTTAATTGGAGATTTACAAGGAACACTCACTGTATACTCGTCCTCCCAGCCCCCTTAGTAAGTCTCATTAGTCCGTTGAAAGAATTCACTATGAATTCTTTAAGACGGTCAGAACCAAAAGTCGAAAACATGTTTAGGGAAAAACTGCCTGGTGGAAACGAATTGCCATCCAACACTGATTTAGGAATGGTAATTATTATTTTGGTTCGTCTTAAAAGTAAAAGTTTATTGCGAAAAGAAATTTATGGTGATTTCGAAAAAAGTGTGAAACCCCTTGAAAATAGCTTCAGATCAAATTGAAACGTATACCATTGCAATCACCACGGTCAAAAACCTAAGTACGGGAAAATATAGTCCTCCTCCTTCAAAAACAAGGAAAATCACTTTTTTGCATTGGTAGCACTGATCTGTCTCACTTCTTTTTCTTCTTTTTTTCAACAGGCCTAGTGGGTTACCAGAACATCATAGAGATACTTAATGGCTTCTTTAAAATCTATTCATCATATTTACGTACTTTTTATAAATTCTGCTATCTGCAAGTGCCATATGGCACTAAAATTGACACTATATGTTCCATTTCTCTAGGGTTTGGGCTGTCGTACTATCAGAACGGTAAAATTCTACTTTAGCTACTTTTGGTTATCTTGGATAGGGGTTAGGTTAGGGAAATGAAACTTTCAGGGATGGGTCTACAGGCTAAAGTATGTCATGGGAAGATATTTTGAAGTACATACCTCCACTCCTTCTCCCTCTAGAGGGTGCTGACCTTAGATGACCTTTAGAAATTCGTGTGTTATAAAAGTGAAACCTTGCAAAATAGATCTTCTGCTTAAATTAAGTACAACAAAATTGTTTGCAGCTTTACAACTTTGCTCAATCCCAATTTATAAGATTTTAAAGATATGTAAATACATTTCCTAAGTTTTGTAAAAAACAACATTGATTTGGCTTAAAATTCCACTCAAATAACAAGAATTACAGTTTCAGAACTAAAGCCAGAAAAAAAGAAACTGGTAACTGAAAATTAAGTTTAAATATTGTTTTGTCAAATTTTCAATAGGTAACAGACCTATCATGTAGGTAAATTCGAGGGCCCGCTAGAGGGAGAGAAGGAGTGGAGGTAGGTACTTCAAAATACCTTCCCGGGACATACTTTAGCGCGTAGACCCATCCCTGAAAGTTTCATTTTCCTAACTTAACCCTTTTCCAAGATAGCCAAAAGTAGCTAAAGTAGAATTTTACCGCAGCTGGCAATGGCGTACCCAGGGGGGCTAGTGTATGATCTATGTGGCTTTGTCACGTTTGACTATTACTGCAGGCCTACATTTAGTGGAACTCGATCCAATGAAAGATTTATCCAATTTAGATGCTTTATTGGAATATAACCGTCTGAGAAATATTTATAGACCAGATCTTCCATTATTTCAAGTTGCTGCAACAGATTTGAGAAACTTGCCAGTTGAGGCATCTCTGCTTACCGAAAGGGAATCTCATTCCAAGAATTCTATTGGAAAATACCCTACCAGAAAAATCACCAAGTTCGAAGGAAAAAAAAAACATCGGATATTTCCATGAAAATGCACAAGTCAAATCGACTATAAACAGAGTCAAGGCCTTAAAATATTTTTTTTTTTTTTTGGAAAGAGGGAACAAGGATTCGAAACAGATTTATCAGTGAAAAGGACGATGAAGACTGATTCGCTAGCTGATGAAGCAAAAGGCAAGCAAGACATTACTGCTGAAAAAGAGACAAGAGTCCGTCGTAAGCGGACTAAAGTGGATGTTTTTACAAATCTTCATTACAAAAGGTGTATTGGTGCTGGTAGAAAAGGGTTAAAGAATGATGATGGTGTTTCGTGCTATGCCAATTCGGCACTTCAGTGCCTTTTTAGTCTATATAGTGCATTTTTTCAGATTTTCGAAAGATTGCAAGGAGATGTTGCACAAGAGGTGAAGCGCATTGCTTTTTCGTTACTAAGGCATCGTGAAAGAGCAAAAGATTTATCAGATGATACAGAAGCATGCTACTTTTCTGTACCTGCAGTCCTCGATCCTGAAGCACGTGTCGACCAAGAGATCATAGATACGACGGACATAAGATTTTCCAGAATACTCTACCCATTTCCACCAGCAGGTGTATGTCCAAATCGCCACGAATGTCGGCTTCAGACCATATTCACCCACACTCCTAAATATCTTTCTGTAAATCTGGACAGAAGAGCATTTTCAGGTAAAATAAATAGAAAAATAGTAGATTTTTGCCCAGACAACGTACACCTGAGGAAGACAGATGAGCGTAATCTGAGTCAACGTCAATATTATGATCTGTTTATGTCATCAGAACACTATCGTGCATGTTCTGTTGTCATTCATAGTGGATTTCAGTTTAATAGTGGTCATTATTACGTTTATCGAAAAACCCTAGAAGGAATCTGGTGCTTATACAACGATGAAAAAGTAAGAATGGTAAGCCAAACTGATATTGACTTCTCGGGTATGACTTTCTTAGTTCTTGAGAAATGCTCCTAGTTAATTGAAATGCTACTTAATAGGTTGTTACAAATTGTTTTTTTTTCTATTCTTTACAATATTAACCTTATGCCCTTTCAGGCCAGCCATGCCGAAGAATGCCAGTATATGAAAATCCTCGAAACAATCTGGCAATTTATGAAAAACTGGTCAAAGTGTAAGCTTTGTGCAATGTTTGACCAGCACCTTTTTCTTCCCTGTGCTTTGTCTTAGCATTTGGTAGCAGTTTAACTATTAAGTGACTAGTGGATCTGAATAAGATGAAGGGAAGTTTCTTATGCATTTGCGGAGACTAAAAGTTAGACGAGATAAAATTGACAGTTTCTCTCGTGAAGCTACCTAAATAGCTTTAATATCTTATCAAAGATTTATATCTACTTTTATAAGTAGTTCGAGTATTTGCAGGCTCCTAACATGCAAACTCCTAAATATTTAAAGAATTCTTCTTTTTTATTTTTCGTCTTGTAAAGGAATCCTTAGTCTTCTACTGTAACTTACGATGCTCAGACAAAGTGTAAGCAGTGGCGCCTCATCACGGCGGGGAAGCGTAACATAATTGAATTGTCCGATCTTCTATTTTCCTTAAAAAAGTAATAACCACGTGATATGGCTTTATTTCCTTGTAGAAAAACATGCTATAAAAACTAACTAATTGATGATGAATGAACACATGAAAAGACAATTCCATCATGGCCAAGACCACTATGTAATTTTACCTGTAGCTGCATTTCTGTTTTCTGTGCCTAAACATGCATTGTTTTGTATAGTATGCATAATAAACTTTTTGTTGTAAAGTGAATTTTGTTAGTAACTGTCGAGATTGTCTGCAGTATTCCCTAGAGGTGTCTTATCTTCTAGTTTCTGCTAGTCAGTAGGTGATTTATAAAACCCTGTCTTCATTATGGCTTTTTCAGGCTAAGTCAGCCGAGTGAAAACAGCTTTTTGCTAATCGAAAAACAAACGTTCCTGAAAAACATGTATTGTTTTGCGAAGTATGGATAATGAAATTTATGTTATAGACTGAAATTTTTTCGTGCTTTTTCGTAATGTTGTTTGCAGTATTTTCTAGGTGTCTTAATTTCTCCTAGATCGGTGATAATAAGAAATTATATTAGAAATAAATTTCCAACTGAAACTAAAGAGTGACATTAAAACTTAAGACGAACATAGATTATTCCGTATAAATAAAAAAGATCATGGCAGCGTTGTTTCTATATTAAATTTTAATCAAAACAAACAAAGATTAATTTGAAAAAACTAAGTTTTTCCGAGGGAAGTAAAGAGCGAAGTTGAAACTTAAAACGAACAAAACTTATTACTTCACAGCCTATCTAACATATGTTAATAAAACTAGTAGAAATAAACCAACTAATTATGTTTCCCTATGTTTCTAGGATAATAGAGAACTAGCGCTTTACTGAAAACACAAAAGTAAAAAAAACAAGAATATTGATTCGAGAGTCAAAAGTTTTTAGACTGACAACAATAGATTAATCTTTAAAGTTTTTATAGTCTTACACCATTTTGACATCAGTAATTTTCAGTATACAGAAATATTGGATTGATTTATCGGGTAGCACTTTGGTCTAGCCCGCTATAATGCCAATAGTGAGTGATATACAATCTTAAATTATAAGAAATATGCTTAAGTATTATTTGAAATGAAGATCAAATAAGACATAATATGAAATCTGGAAATCCGGTTATTTCTCTCTATGCAACATTGAGTTTCAAGCTAAGATACAAATTTAAAAGCTAGTCTATAGTCCTAATATTATCAAGATGGCTTTATTTCGAACTTGTCTACAAACCCATCATGAAATGTCCTTTTCAGAACCAAAACGAGAGCCCGTCATTGAACTGAGTTATTGTGCAGAAGTGATACCAAATTAAACGAAAGTAAAATAAAGCAATCCTCCTAAAATACATTATTTTTATTCCGTAAAAATTGTCCTTTATTGGTTTGCTTTTACTGTACCAAAACTCCTATATTATTTTGAGTTTTAAGTAAAGCGCTAGTTTTCTATAATCATAGAAACATAGCGAAACATAATTAGTTGGTTTAATTGTACTAGTTTTGTCGATATATGTTTAGATAGGCTGTGAAGTAATAATTTTTGTTCGTTTTAAGTTTCAACTTCCCTCTTTATTTCCCTCGGAAAAACTTAATTTTTTTAAATTAATATGAGGAGCGGACAGCTTGCATAAATTATGGACAGCGATTGACACAACAATGAACGAATTGAAAAAATAGCTTCAATAAGGGTGGTTAGACCATTTCATTTGCTGACTCAAAGAGATCAGGACTGTTTATATTTGAAATTAATCGGATTTTCTGTTCCAAAGCAATTTTGTATCTATCCCAGAGCATGTATTTTAACCTTATTTTAAGTATGGCAGTAATTTTAAGTATTTTAGCATTTTCAGTTTGAGAGAATTTCTGGGAGTATTTGGATAGCCAATTCTTTATCTAGTTCTAATAAGTATATTTTGATGTGTCTTAACGTCCCCTCGAAATTTCCCCCCTCGAACACAGCCATGAAGTAAAGCTAAGTCAAGTCCCAAGATCACCTTGTCTGCAGATACCACTTCGACAGACTGATACATATGATGTCATTCTAACATTTATGTCAAGTTGCTTGAGGCTTACCTTAACTGGTAAGTAGTTTAACCCTTTTAGCAGTTTCATACAATCCAATTAAAAATGTTATCGAGCTCTGTTTCACCCCTATTATTCAATCACCACTTACGATCATTCAGAACAGAGTTATGCAAATGGAATACCTATTTCGCAAATTGAGTTAGTTTCTACGCAAATGATATAACTGTCAAGTTAAAACAATTCTGAGTGTAGCATTCCATTCCTCATTCTTTAATTACCAGAAACACATTCCTAAACAAACCTGACGAGATGCCAGATACCTTTAAGCTAGAGGTTATTAATCTGTATGACAAGTTTTTGCTATAGCTATGCTAATCGATTTACCGTATTTTGAGTACCCTCCGTACACGTTATCTCTGATTGGTCCATTAAATGGGTGTTGACACAGAAACATGTCTGGTAAGTCATGTCCCTTCTGTAGTACTAGATACCTGTTCGTGGTAAGTTATGTACCGTTGAAACTGCACACATATTCATGCCCTAGGCTTGTAGGTTTCCTTGTAGGTTCTGCGTCAATAGATAACATACTACTTTCGCTATCCTCAAAGACATAATTTGCAGACCTTCCTCATAGGCTTAACAAAATGGCCATATCAAAGTTTTGATTGGAAGTGTTTGCGGAAATGATAGGCGTAGAGGGGGACATTTGCCCTCTGATTACTTTCGGCTAATAAAAACTCAATTGAGCAATCACTTTCTCAATTTCCAATCGAATCAGCCCATTTTGAAGCTTCTGCAACAAAACTTTCTAAAAAAAATTTATATGCACCAAGGACATAACCTACGACACTTATCCTTTGGGCTATGGGGGAAGGGTTGTCATGCTCAAAGACATAATTTTCAGACCTTTTAACTAGGTTGAACAAAATGGCCATATCAGAATGTCGATCGGAAATGTTTGGGGAAATTATGGATGTGTGGGGGGATTCTCCCTCCAATTATTTCGACTATTAAAAAGGGCAATAACCCTCTCAAATTGTAATCGAAAGAGCTCTTTTTGAAGTTTTACGGAAACACTTTCTATAAGAGTTTATATGCCCCCAGGGCATACCTAACAACCTTAGCCCTGAGGGCTGTGGAGAGTTGTCATACTCAAACACAAAAATTTCCGGACCCTTTAACTACGTTCAACAAAATGGCTATATCAAAATGTTGATCGGAAGTATTTGGGGAAATGATGGGCCGGGGGTGACATTCGCCCTCCGATCGCTGTTGACTATCTCAAAATTTTGATTGGATGTGTTTGGGGAATTGGTGGGCATGAGAGGGGTGTTAGTTGCCCTCCAATCACTTTCGACTATTAAATAGGGCACTAGCCATTTCAATTTCCAATCGAATGAGCCCTTCTTGAAGTTTTTACGAAAACTCTTTCTATAAAGCCTTATATGGCCCCAGGGCATAACTTACAACCCTTGCGCTGATGGCTGTGAGGGGAGTGTCGTCCTCAAAGACATAATTTCCGCACTTTTCAACTACGTTGAACAAAATGGCTAGCCCAGCCTTCAGAACGGTGCCAGCCAAAGTTAAACACCCAGAAACTAAAAACTGAGAATTTCACCAAAAGTACTCAGTTGAAATTCAGAATAGGTTTGAATGCCTGGATACACTTGTTGACCCGGAAACATTCTAGCAGACTTATAAAAAGGGTGTACTAGAGGTTACCACTAATACCATCGGTCTAATGATGTATTCCAAGAAGCCCTCTTACAGACGGCTAAATGGGATCAGAAACAATATTATTGACCGTGATAAACAACAAATTGTTGATAATAAAGCTGAAGAGCTTGAAGATGCGACACGAAAAGGTAACGTCATGTCGCTTTTCAAGTTTGTCAGAGACCTTAGCGATGGGAAAACACCAAATATAGGCGCAGTTAAATCCGTCTCTGGAAAATTGCTAGAATATGCAAAACGCGCTACTTGATCAATGGAGGGAGCACTTCGCAAAGCTATTAATCGCAGAAAGAATCAACGTTCGCCCCAACCTAACTGCATCCACACAGCATATAAAAGTGTCCGTTTAATGCACTAGTACCAAAGTTCGTAATACGTACTTACGGATAAGTAATAAAATCCTCCAGAGCCATTTATAGTGACATCGAGCTAATGGGTCTTTCTGGGTCGTTTTTTATAATTAAGTTTAAACCTGTAAGTAAGTTTATTTTTTAACTGAAAGTAAGGAGCAACATTAAACTTAAAACGAACAGAAATTATTACGTATATGAGGGGTTTCGCCTCTCGTCAATACCTCGCTCCTTATGCTCTTTATACCTAAATAATAATTTTATATCATTTATGTTTTTATTTTTCATTACTGTACTATTCTTTGAAGTTGGAAGAAAAAAAATACGAAAGACTGGTACTGGAATTTTGCCATAAGTTAGAATTTTTGGCTTCTGCCATCAAATACTTAAAACTTTAGTCTATAATACTACCATTAAATGTTTTGTTCCATTAGTTTGCCTTAATTGGGGAGAGAGGACAAGGGAGGACATGTGCTCCTCTGGATTCTGAGAAATATGTTTTTGTGTTATTTTACTGGAAAATAGACAAAAACGACAATTATAGCTTCCCCTTAGATTTTGAAAAATAAATTCCTTAGGCCTTTGTGCCAATTACAGCTTTCATATTTCAGTATATTACTATATCCTTGCATGGGCATAGTTTCTTGGCTTGGCCGCTTCATACGCCTGGTCAAATAGTATATAAGGATGTGTATGGAATAATAAATGGCTGAACATTAATTTAAGTGGGTTTTTTTTTCTCAGTTTCAATGAGATAAATATTCGTTCTTTCCAGAATTAAATAAAAAAAAAACAAGTTTTATTCAAACTGAAAGTAAGGACTAGCATTAAAACTTAAAACGAACAGATATTATTCCATAGATGAGGGGGCCTTCTCCCTCCACAATCGCTGGATCTTTACGTTAAATTTGGAATCTTTGTCCAAATTCCATAAGAATCAATGCTGAAACACAAGGGCCTTTGAATGGGAAAAAGAAGCTTTCAAAGTGCGAAGAGTTAAGAAGGGTGAAGCCCCTCACATACGGAATAATTTCTTTTTGTTTTGAGTTTTAATGTCACTCATCACTCTCAGTTGAAAAAACTTGTCCTTTAATTAAGTTTCTAATCATTTTGAAATCATGCAAGGGACCAAAATCTCCCCGGGCAGATAATTCCCTATATGATTTCTGGAAAATTACTTTCCTTTGAACATTTCCCCCTGGTAAATTTATCTCCATGTTTAAAATTGAGAAGCTAAAGGAAAAGAAATGAAAGAGTTCTCTATATGAATTCGAGAGAATCTCCCTCCACGTGGAATAACCCCTGAAGAATTAACGCTACAGAGAATTTTCTCCGGAGAATCCCACCGCTAGAAAAAATTCCCCTGGGCAATTATGCATCCCCCCCGGCCGAAAAAAAATCTTGTACACACATATACATTAGTGTACTATGAAGCAAATCAGTTTAGTACGATGAAGCATTTTTCTGTAGTAAGAAGGGATTTGTCACCCGCTGCACCTTTATTCAGGCTTATTCTAACAAAAACATCTACAAACACACAAACACACGAAGAAAGACACCAAAACATGCAAACACCCGCTCAGACACACAGTCATAGTTAGAGAGACAAGAAAAGAGCTATTCAGACACGCAGGCATAGAGAGAGCAAACACCCGCTAAAATACACAGGCATAGTGAGAAAGACAAGAAAACAGCCACTTGTACACACAGGCTTGGTGAGATAGCAGTGCAAATAGCTGCTCAGACACACAGGTATAGTAAGAGAGATAAACACAGAGTCTGAAACACAAAAACACAAAGAGAGACACTGAGACAAGCAAATGCTGGCTCAAACACACAGGCACAGAGAGTAACAGAGACATGCAAACACCCACTCAGACACACAGGCATAGTGAGAGAGACACGTAAACAGCCGCTCAGACACACAGGCAAAGTGAGAGGTATAAACATAGAGTCTGACAAACAAGCACACAAAGACAGAAACTGGAACAAGCAAATAGCCACTGAGACACACAGGCACAGAGAGTGAGAGAGACATGGAAACACCCGTTCAGAAACACAGGCATAGTGAGAGAGGCAAGAAAATAGCCGCTCAGACACACAGGCATAGTGAGAGAAAGAGAGAGAGACAAGAACACCTAGAAACACACAGAGTCAGAAACAAAAACACACAAAGATAAACATGATAACATGGAAACACCAGCTAAAACCCACAAGCATAGTGAGAGAGACATGTAGGCAGCCGCTCAGACACACAGGTGTAGCGAGAGAGAGAGAGAGAGAGAGAGAGAGAAAGAGAGAGAGAGAGAGAGAGAGAGAGAGAGAGAGAGAAAAAACACCTACAAAGACACAGGGTCCGACACAAAAACATACAAAATACAGACACGGAAACATACAAACACCCACTCAGACACACAAGCTTAGTGAGAGAGACAAACAAACAGCCATTCAGACACACAGGCATGGTGAGAGAGACAGACAAAAGCACCTACAAACACACAGAGTCAGACACACAAACACACAATGACAGACATGGAAACATGCAAACACCCACTCAGACACACAGGTACAATTAGAGAAATAAGCAAACAACCACTCAGGCACACAGGCATAGTGAGACACCGAGAAAGAGGGATAAAACACCTACGAACGTACAGTGTCAGACACATAGACACACAAAGACAGACACAGAAACATGCTAACATCCGTTCAGACACAAAGGCATAGTGAGAGAGAGAAAAAAAAGAGAGTAAGTGAGAAAGAGAGAGAGCATGCAAACATTCGCTCAGACACAAAGGCATAGACAGAGAGACACACAAACACCTAGACACGCAGAGATTCAGACATACAAACAGACAAAACAGACACTGTGACAAGCAAACACCCACTCAGACACACACCCACAGAGAGTGAGAGAGACATGCAAACACTCAATCAGACACACAGGAATAGTGAGAGATATAAGCAAACAGCCGCTCAGACACCAAGGCATAGTGAGAGAGAGAGCGAGAGAGAGAGAGAGAGAGAGAGAGAGAGAGAGAGAGAGAGAGTGAGAGAGAGAGAGAGAGAGAGAGAGAGAGAGAGAGAGAGAGAGAGTGAGATAGAGAGAGAGAGAGAGAGAGACAGAGACAAAGACAAAGACAAAGAGACAGAGAGATAGAGAGAGAGAGAGAGAGAGAGAGACAAAAACGCCTACAAACACACTGAGTTAGGCACAAAGACAGACACGGAAACATGCAAACACCCTCTCAGATACACAGGCATAGTGAGAAAGAGAGAGACGAAAACACCTACAAAAACACAGATTCAGATATACAAACACCCAAAGACAGACACGGAAACATGCATGGACCCACTCAGACACACAGGTAGAGTTAGAGAAACAAGCACACTCAGACACAGAGGCAGAGTGAGAGAAAAAGAGACAAAACTACCTACAAACACACAGAGTTAGACAGACACCCCGACAAAGACAGACACAGAAACATGAGAGAGGGAGAGAAAGAGATAGAGAGAGAGAACTACAAAAGCACAGGGTTAGACGCATAAACACACTAAGACAGAGACGGAAACATGCAAACACCCGCTTAGACACATAGGCATAGTGAGAGAGACAAGCAAACACCCTCCCAGACACACATGCACAGAATGTGAGAGAGAAAAAAAAACATATACAAACACACAGATTAAGACATACAAACAGACAAAGACAGACCCTGAGACATGCACACACCCACTCAGACACACACGCACAGAGAGTAAGGGAGACAAAAAAAAAACAAATACAAACACAAATATTCCGACATACAAACAGACCAAGACAGACACTTGGACAAGCAAATACCCACCCAGACACACAGACACAGAGAGTGAGAGATACAAAAACACATACAAATACACAGATTTAGACATATGAACAGACAAAGACATACACAAGGACAAGCATTCACCGACCCATACACACAGGCACAGAGAGTGAGAGAGACAAAAACACACACAAACACACAGATTCAGACGCAAAAACAGGCAAAGATAGAAACTGGGATAAGCAGCACCTGATCAGACACACTGGCACAGTGAGAGAGACAAGCAAACACCCAGTCGTGGCCTACCACGCCATGTGAACCTAAATGAACCTAACTGGAATGAAGTTTTTTGATAAAAATAAGAGTGGGGATTGTAGGCTGGTTGCAGGTACGGGTGAACATAGAAATTGACTGGCTGTTTTCTTGTCTCTCAAACATTTCAAAATTCTGTTCAAAAAAAAGTTACCCCTCCCTAAGAATTTACCCAACCACCACCACCCCCCACTCTACTTCGCACCTGTCCCTCCGAGGGGTATGGAATCCTGTCATGTTCATTGCGATATTAAGTCCGTCTCTAGTTCACAACCAGAAAAAACATTTTAAATGGGGATATGGACCCTGTCATACTCATAATACTAAAAGTCATGTTATGGCATGGGGTTTCAATAATATTCCATGGACCGAATACAAAAGTGTAAAAATAACTTGTAGGGAGAGATGCTTTTTAAAAAAAACTAATGATTATATATGATGTACAAACACGTAAAATTCAGTAAATGCTCTTTTTTAACCGTCCCCTGAAGTACCAGGTTCAAAATATTCCATAGACTGAATTCAATAGCTCAATAAAGGTTAGTAGGATGAGGAGATTTTAAAACTATACATAGAATTCACTAACTAGAGGGTACTGTAAATGTCATTTGATAAACCGAAACTGTATAAGAAACAATCCCCGTCCACTAAGCATACAATGAAAAATACATATATCCCTTACCTCTTGTTTATTGCAGTCCTCATGAAAGTTCCTTTTATTAAACATGCTGGTAGATAAGGCTCTCTTCATATAATGAAAATAACTGGGACGAGCATTCTCATACATCAAAATATTTGGCTGAGATAACACTATGGGCACCGCTTGTATTCCTGGCAATGTTACAGAAAGAATACGAGTCCAAGAATTCCTTATCATAGCGGAAGTGCTATAAGACCAGATGTGTATGGCTCTTGTTGTATCAATTGAAATGTTACAGAGAGAAAATGCTGCTACCGGAATAATGTTAAAAGCTCTTGTTAAATGAAGAGAGGGGATAGGGCACCGCTTGGAATGATAGGATAGAGCACCGCTTGGAATGTGGGGATAGGGCACCGCTTAGAATGATAGCCAATGGACCCCACCGGACGTATTAGTATAATACTGCTTATGCCCCCGGGGCATAACTTAAAACACTTGCCCTGATAGCTGTGGGGGAGGATGTGTCTTTCTCATAGAAGTAATTTCTGGACTCTTCAACTACAATGAATAAAATCTTTATCTCCAAAATTTGGTTGTATGTCTTTGGGGAAATGATGAGCTTCGGGGGGTGTCTGGCTGCTTTCAAATTATCTTTGACTCTTAAAAAGGGCACTTTAACTTCCAATTTCATATCAAATGAGAGCCATTTGAACTTTATACAACCAACCATTCCATAAAAACCTTGTATACCCCCACGGCATGACTTACAACCCTACCTGCAGGGCAATGGAGGGTTGTGTCAGCCCTGGAGGCATTATTAAATTTTCTTTGGACTATTTTGAGCAAAATTGCTATCTCACAATTTTAATCAGATTTGTTTGGTGAAGAAGGTTTGTGGGGGGGGTGTCTATCTGCCCTCTATCACTTTGGACTCTTAAAAGAAAACTAGTGCTTCCAATGTTCAACCAAATGAGCCTCCTCTAAAGTTTACATATTCATTCCTTCCATAAGAACCTTAATTGCCCCTGGGTCATAATTTGCAGCCCTTTCCCCCAGGTTGTAGTGGCTTTTTTCAATCCCTCAAGTCTTGTTATATGATATTCGGATTATTTTAAATATAATGGCTATCCAAAATTTTCTGTTAGATGCATGTCGTGACAAAACAACGTGTTTCAGTTGGGAGGGGGAGGAAGAAATAGCTGCCCTCGGATCCCTTTGACTCTTAAAAAGGGCGATAGAGCTTCTGATTACCAATCCAAAGAGTCCCCTCCGAAGTTTTTATGACCCTCCGAAGCTTTCTATAAAACGTTATATGCTCCCAGGGCATAACTTACAACCCTTGCGCTGAGGGGTGTGGATTATCATCCTCAAAGACATAATTTCTGGACTTTTCAACTACGTTGAACAAATAGCTGTCTCAAAATTTTGATTGGAAGTGTTTATTCAAAGGAAGGGCTGGGGGGAATATACCTACAAAAGAAATGATCTGTTTTTGAAATTTCGATTCACTTCTGAGTAATCAATGACTTTTTATTTAGGTACAGGTCAAATAAATCCCTAAGCCCAAGGGAACATTTCTATTGAGCTAGCAAAATTTTCCGACACTATGTCGATATACAAACCTGTCCGCTCAGCTAACTTTTTGTGTTGAAGCTAATCGCCTGGAGCTACTTTATTAAATTTGACGAAATATAATTTTTGAAAACAAAGAATTAAAGATCGACTTCTTCTTTTTTATTTTTTTTTACAAAAAGAAACGACACTAAATTTTGATTTTTTGTTTGTTTGTTCGTTTGTTTCCACTCTAAACTTATTTTTACCTTCAATTCTTGTACGGCATCTTAGTTCAGGTCCTTAATAAGGGTTGAGGTGTCTTATCTCTCCTAGATCGGAGGTGATTAGAAATTATATTACAAAAATTTAAACTTAAAACGAACAGAAATTATTCCGTATCATAGAACGATGTTGGCACAATTATTCCGTAAGTGAAGAACGATGTTGGCACAATGTATTTTTTTTTCCTTAGATCAGGGCACTTCGTATCGAAGGACATGTCATAGAAACTTCGAAAACGGCTCATTCGATTGGAAATTGGAATAGCTAGTGCCGTTTTTAATAGTCGAAGGTGATTGGAAGGCAACTAACAGCCCTTCCACGCCTACCATTTCCTCCATTACATTCAGTCAAAATTTTGAGACAGTCATTTTGTTCAACGTAGTTGATTTCCCGATAGAAATTATGTTTTTGGGGAGAATCCTCCCCCCCACAGCCCTCAGGGCAAGGATTGTAAGTTATGCCCTGGGAGCATATAAGTTTTTTATATAAAGCTTTGTCGTAAAAATTTCAAAAAGGGCTCATTGGAAATTCAAAGGGCTAGTGCCCTTTTTAATAGTCGAAAGTTATTGGGGGGCAACTAATTCCTCTCTCACGCCCACCTTTTCCCCGAACACATCTAATAAAAATTTGGAGATAGCCATTTTGTTCAACGTAGTTGAAAGTTCAGGAAACTAGGTTTTCGAGGATAACCGCCCCCCCCCCCCATACATAGCCCTCAGGGAAAGGGTTGTAAGTTATTCCCTGGGGGAATATAAGGTTTTTATAGGAAATGTTGTCATAGAAACTTCAAAAATGGCTCATTCCATTGGAATTTGAAAGGGCTAGTGCCCTTTTTAATAGGCTAGTCGAAACTGATTGGAGGGCAACTAACGCCCCTCAGACGCCCACAATTTCCCCAAACATCTCCAATCAAAATTTTGAGATAGCCATTTTTTTCAACGTTGTTACAAGTTCTGGATATTAAATCTTTGAGGATGATAAACCCCCCACACCCCTCAGGCCAAGGAATGTAAGCTTTTCTTCATAGAGAGCGTTGTCGTAGAAACTTCGAAAAGGGCTAACTCAATTGGAAATTGAAAGGGCTAGTTCCCTTTTTAATATCCAAAAGGGATTGGAGGAAAACTAACACCCCTCCCAAATCCATCATTACCCCAAACACATTTAATAAAAATGTTGAGATAGCTATTTGTTCAAAGTAGTTGAAAAGTCCTGAAATTATGTCTTTGAGGATGATAATCCACACCCCTCAGCGCAAGGGTTGTAAGTTATGCCCTGGGGGCATATAAGGTTCTTACAGAAAATGTTGTCGTAGAAACTTCAAAAAGGCTCATTCGATCGTAAATTGAAATAGCTAGTGCCCTTTTTAATAGTCGAAAGTGATTTGAGGGCAACTAACCCCTCTCTGACACCCACCATTTAACCAAACACATCCAATCAAAATTTTGAGATAGCTATATATTTATGGCTATCTCAAGAGGTTTAAATCCCTCTTATCCATACCGTCCATGAGGTAAAGATCTTGATAACTTTTTATTAGAGGTTTCGGCAGTTTCTTTTTCTTGTTAAGATTAGTCAAATATTACTTGTAAAATGTAAAAGCAAGTCAGAAATATAGTCAGAAATATATATATATATATATATATATATATATATATATATATATATATATATATATATATATATATATATATATATATATATCATATATATATATATATATTGAAAAAGTAACTTCCGCTAAGTTTTTTCAGAGCCCAAGTTTTCTCATATGAAGTAACTGTAAGGGGCATGTTTATTTTTTAATATAATATAAACATAATATAATATAACGTTACAGTTAGCATAACTAAAATAAAACATTCCAGTGTTCGAACCTTTTTAATAGTCGAAAGTTATTGGAGGGCAACTAAAGCCCCTCTCCCGACCCCCATTTCCCCAAACACATCCAATCCAAATGTTTGATAGACATTTGTTCAACGTATTTGAAAGTTCTGGAAATTAGGTCTTTGCCTGCGTTGTCGTAGAAACTTCAAAAAGGACTTATTAAATTGGGAATTGAGAGGGCTAGTGCCCTTATTAGTAGTCAAAAGCAATCGAACGGTGAATGCCCCCCCCCCTCCCGAGGCCCATCATTTCCCTAAACCCTTACAATCAACATTTTGATATAGCCATTTTGTTGACCGTAGTTGAAGGGTCCAGAAACTATGTTTCCAGACCCTATGTTTCCAAAATATTAACTTTGGAGGGGCTGATTGTACTGGTAGTCAGTCGCTCTAGTGCTCTTTTTAAGATTCAAAGTGATCAGAGTGTACCGTGAGTAATATGTGATATATTTAAAAGACAAGAAAAATGAAATTCTCTCCTAAGGATAATTCCGACATAAATTAAACTTCCCCTAATTCAGCTTAAATCCCGTTTCAAAGAGTCTAAATTCTTAATCAGCAAAAGAAAAACTGCATTTTAGTCTCAGCCTAACATCGGCGCTAATCATGGGAGACGATGTTGAATTTCGCGAATATACTTGGCAATAAAAAAATCACGAAATACAAAGTTCACAGGAAGTTTAAGTTATCATAGCAGTATGAATGTTTAATCATCAAAAATATTGAAATTATTGAATTGGCAGTTAGCATAATGAATTTAGTTTGCAAACATAATTACAAGGTAGCGGGCCCTCCAAGGAGTTGTGCCAATCGTGAAATAGCTCTTAGCGCGCAGAATCAAGAATAGTGTTTTATAATGTTAGAAAAGTGTTTTTCGGACTATTATTAAGTAGAACCCAGGCATTATGATTACAGACATTATGTTCCTACCGAAGTGAAGCCTTGTCCTTATACATACATTGTTGTACGCCTGAATTGTAAGTTCAATAAATCCATTACTTTTCTATTTGTGTTTGTTCTTATTATATGCCCGTATCTCATCACACTGTAGATAACTAGTTATCTACAGCGCTCCCTAAGGAATCCGACTCGGAGATAATTTGAGGAAAAGAGGTTAGACTTATGTAGTTACATATTTTATTTTCTCGCTAAGATTGAGAGTGGCGGGGCCTCCCATTTACCTTACTCCCCATTGCTTCGGTATAGTCGTCGATGGCACAATTGGCACAATCCTTAGCGTTACAAGTGGCGCGATCGGAAAACTTATAAGGTGCAAGTTCACAGCTTTAAACCTCAATGGCGCAGTGGGCGCGATCAATAAACAGTGTTCAAACCCTTAACATTAAATTTGGCGCGGTCGTAAACTTGGAGGAAAACATGCGAACTAGCTCTGCTACAAACTTCGTAATTTAAATTTACACCATTCGACAGATACAGACTTATAAAAAAAAGTAATTAGGCCTATAACCGCTAAATTATAGAAAAGCCCTTTAAAATATCTCATAGTAGATAATAGCCTTCCCCAAAATAGGTTAAGTGAAAAAAAAATTATTTTGAGTTATTCAAACGTAAAAATGTCAGAAGAACTAAGCGAACTATTAATGGCGCAAAAATTGGTCGCGAAAAATGTAGAGATAACAAAATCTATTCCGCAATATGATGGACAAACAGATATCGATGAATTTAATATCCAATTGGCCCAGTTTGTAGAATTAAAAAAAAATAGCTAGAAACGTTTGACGGTATGCTCCTACTAAGATTAAGAGGGCAAGCCTTAACTTTCCTAAAGCAAATTGAAAATAGTTTGGGAGATGATGACAGCTCGCCGATAAATACAATTGAAAAATTGTTAACGGCATTCAAAGATAGATTTGTCAAAACTAGTTCAAGAAATAAATTAAAACACGGAATGGTATGTTTTGACCATACACAGAATATAAGAGAATATCTTCACAATATACGGATTTCAGTAGAAGCAGAAATCTGAAAAGGTTCAGGAGAATTGTATGAAAAAATCATACTACACGCCTTTTTGCAGGGGCTACCCCCCAAATTATATAGAATAGTAATATCCAAAAACATCCAAACGTTGGACCTTGCAGTTCAGGAGGTGGGAAGATTGATCGAAATTGATGGTATGGTATGTTTTGACCATACACAGAATATAAGAGAATATCTTAACAATATACGGATTTCAGTAGAAGCTAAAATTGGAAAAGGTTCAGGAGAATTGTATGAAAAAATCATATTACACGCCTTTTTGCAGGGGCTACCCCCATAATTATATAGAATGGTAATATCCAAAAACATTCAAACGTTGGACCTTGCAGTTCAGGAGGTGGGACGAATCATCGAAATTGATACGATCGTGGCAAATAACAGTAAAACAAAATAAATAGCTTAGGCAAATCAAACGCTAGCCTGACCTTCAAGGGCGATCAAGCTTCTCCAAATTTCTTTTCAAGGGATAATTCCCCAGTGCCACAAAGAAATAGAACGTAAGAAACCATGAGGCAGAAAACAGTACGTTTCAGTCCATTAAACCAATCAATTATGGAAATAGTTCCACAATTGTAAGATGCTATAACTGTAATCGACCTGGGCATATCGTGAGAAAGTGCCGCTTTAGGATTAGGGACACAACGACACCAAGGATTGCCGTCGGTAATACGCAAAATTATGGCAACCATTTGTTCAGAAGAACAAATTTTAGCACCAGTGGTGCACTAGACTATAGCCAGGGAAGATTGCGCCAATCAGTACCTCAAAACGCGTACCAACCAAATTTGTACAATCCTCTCCCTAATAGACAAAAATAATTATCGATTCGAAAACCCAAATACTGGTCAAAACCAATATGATGTAAGAATGGCATATAGAAATCCTGAAAATTTGCCGACGGAAAATGCAACTTTTTCAAGTCAACGGCATTTGCAGTTGACGCCAGCACTCGGCACTGGCGCAAGAAATCCAAACTATCGTGAAAATAAATGGCAAAATCGACAAACAAATGTAAATCATTTGGCTAGAGATTCCATGGACATATCTAAATCTCTATTGCAGACGCCGATGTATGAAATAAATCCTCAGGGAAACGTGTCAGGCCCTCAGAAGAATAAATTGGACCCAGAAGGGGCCCAGAATATTTTATAGGTCCAATCCAATAATAGTACCGTCCTTTAGTGATATTAATAATAAGTTACCTATATTTAATGATTTTTATGTTGCAAATATTTACTTTAAGACTTTAATTGACTCTGGTGCAACGGTTAATATCATAAACTCATACGTATTTAATAAGTTGCCTCCGCAAATTAGGCGTCAGAGGAATTTTAATAATCCCAATTTAACTAGCGTGACAGGGCATAAATTTGATGCAAAAGGTTCAATGCGCCTAAACGTACAAAGGGATAATAGAATCTTTCCGACAAATTTTAAAATATGCAATAACTTTCCATATCAGGCCATTATCGGTGCAAATTTTTTAAGGTCGAATAAGGTATTATTAGACAAGGAATTTCTACCTTAAGAAATTGTAACAGAGGTTACGAAGAGAATGTAACGGTAAATAAAATGTCTGGCGGTATAATGTTGCAATCTTTTGAACCTCATGTCTTGCTACAAAGAGGACATGGCATAATCAGAAATTTGTTTAATTATTCTGAGAGACATTGCAAAAATGAAGTAAATTTAAATAATAAGTGGATTGAATCTGCAAAAATGAAAATAGGAGATATGCGACGATATAGGTCGAATGAAATCAAGGAAATAGTTTAATTATGGAAAAAAGTAGTGAGCCCTAATGCGGTTCAGATGCAGCCAATGTTATTGGCGGATAGCGCCAGTCTAAATTTAATAGACAATGAAAATAAAGAAAATATTATGGATTCGCAATACGGAAAACAAAAGTCCCTCCCAAAACGATGCAAAGAATTCAAATATCACAGATGATTGAACCAGTGGATAGCAAATCCAAAATATGGCTCGCAATCCCGTCAAATGAAATTCTTGAAAATCTATTATGCGAAGAACAGATTATATCTCACGACAAAGGAGAAGGTTTTATTTGGGTAACTAATAAACACGAAAATGATACAATTACAATAAAAAAGGGAACATGTTTAGTGCAAATCCAAGTTATCTCGGAGAATGATTTAGATAGATGGGAAAATTCCAAAAGAAACCTAGTTAACGGCATTAAAACCTCAATTAACAAATACCCTCTAACTAAATCGCAATTCTTAAACAAATTTAATATGGATCATATTACGGACTTAGAACTTAAGCAAAAATTATGCAAATTACTATGTAATTTTAAAGATGTATTTTCCGCATCTGAAGGTGACATCGGACTGATACCGTTTTATGAACATTCAATTCTAACGACCGGTAATCCTGTCGTGAAACAGCCATATCGTGTGCCGTATAAGCACAAGGACACAAGGAGTGGTTAAAAAATAAAATTCATGAATTAGAAAAAATGAAATTATACGCCCAAATATAAGTCCGTATTCTGCACCAGTGGTCTTGGTACCAAAAAATAATGGTGATCTTAGACTTGTAGTAGATTATAGAGCCCTTAACAAACAAGTAGTTAGCGATAAATTTCCTTTACCAAGAATAGATGAAATCCTTGACTCTATCTAGAGCAAAAACAAAATTTTTACTTCTTTAGATCTTACCCAAGGCTACCACCAAGTGAAAATAGCCAAAAAAGATGTCTATAAAACTGCGTTTTCTACAACTGAATGCGGCTCCTATGAATACTTCAGAGTATCTTTTGGACTTAAGACAAGTTCAAGGGCGCTAAGTAGACCCTTATTACACCTATTAAGAGGATTAAAGAATATCATTCATTTTGTTGATGATGTCATACGCGTAGGAGAAAACGCTGAACAACACTTAGCAACATTAGCTAATGTGCTCGAGAAATTCAGAGAGGGCAATTTAAAATGCTAGCCCGAAAAAGTAAATTTATTTCAACCTAAGATTAAATTTTAAGAAGTAGTGGTGACGCAAGGAGAGATATCCCCAGAACGAGACAAAATAAAATGTGTTGAAAACCTAAAACCCCCTAGAACTATGAAAGAATTAAGAGGAATTCTAGGTCTTACTGGTTACTTTAAAAAATTCGTGCGCAATTACGCCCAAATTGCGAAACCCCCCACGGAATTAACTTAAGGGGACTCCCAAAATGTTACCTGGTTCCAGGAAGCTCAAACTTCCCTAGACCGTCTCAAAAAGGCACTCACTTCGGAACCAATACTATAGCTGCCTGATTTTTAAAACGGACAATTCGTGGTCACAACCGATGCTAGTTTGAAGGACATTGGCGCTATTCTTTTGCAAATAATCCATGTAGAAAACCCTTATCCTCTAGAGGGAACGCCTAAACAAAAAATAATAGAAAAAGGTATATGCTATTCGAGTAGAACTTTATCAAAAGGTGAAAGTAGTTATTCCGCCACCAACTTAAAATTATTATCTATAATCCATCACTTGGACAAATTTAGACACTATTTAATTGGTAGAAAATTTATACTACGTTCAGACCATAAAATCCTGCAGTACCTGCGCACTTAGCTAGATGGATTTGGAAAATCCAAGACCTAACTTATGAATTTGAATATATAAAAAGTAAACAAAATACGGCCTGAGATTTTTTGTGTAGACTCCCAGAAAATATGCCGTTGGTAAACAAGGAACCCGAAATTTACATCATCAATACTAAGCGCAAAGACAAATACAGGAAAAACAAAGCTACATACACCGTAAGAAAAAATAAGGATAGCCATGACCCCTTGTCTTTAGAAAATATATAAAGAAATAAAAAAAGGACGAAATGTGTTTAGCATTTATTAATTATTTTGTGAATGATGATGAGTTGCCAGATAAAATCAGAACTCTTAGAAAAGAAATAGATCATGTTTACTATGATCTTGATGCAGAAATACTATGCAGAATCGTGACTACTGAAGTTAAAAGAAACAAAACCTCAATAATACCTTTACTACCCCAAAACTTAATAATATCTGCATTCGAATATTTTCATTCGGATATAGGTGGACATTTAGGAATAACGAAACTTTCCATAGATTAAAACAATATTTTTATGTGCCGTCGTCATTAACAAAACTTAAAGAATTTGTAAGTACATGCGAAGCGTGTAATTTAAGAAAAAAACCCCAAGCTTATCCTAACCCCCCAATGGGAAGAGTCCCGGTAGCGAGATTCCCCTTCGATAGCGTCTCATTTGATTTATATGGAACCAGTGGAGGCTTACCTGTTTCCAACAGAGGCCATACTTGTATTCTTTCTGTTATAGATCACTTTTCTGAATTTACTTTTGCTAAAGGATTAAAGAATCAAGGCGCTTACGCCACGAGTAAGGCGTTAGCGAGATTATTTTTAAAATTTGGCATTCCAAATAAGGTTATAAGTGATAACGGAATAAATTTGTTTCAAAAGTAACAAAAGACTTAATGAGTTTTCTTAACAGAGAGAAATTGGTGACATCCCCATATCACCCACAAGGTAATGGTAAAATAGAAACTAGGCATAAAATATTTTCGAATGTATTAGGCATTTATACAAAAGACAACAGGAACGACTGGGATCAATTCTTACCTTATTTAACTAACATAATCAAAACTGCTTATTCAGAAACAACCAAAGACAACCTTTTTTATTTATTATTTGGTTGCGATTTTAGAATCCCATATGATGAGCTTATTGAGTCTCAGTAATATTACAATAACACAGAGGATTACAAACAAGAGTTCATAAATAGGATGAGGAAAACTTATAAGATAGTTAGGCAAGAATTGGAAAAATGTAAAATAAACCAAGAGCTAAGAAACCAACCCAAAGTCAAGGGAACATAGATTTTAAGATAGGAGATTACGTTTTCTTATAAAATGAGGCAAAGGCGGAAGGCAAGAAATTTTCCAATAAATATTCTGGACCGTACAGAATAGGCAAAAAGTATGATAACGATTTTACCTTTAAAATGGCGAACCCCGATAATGGAAGAACCTATAAGGCATATGTTAGTCGAATAAAAAGAGCCAAATTCGCGGAAAGATGGGTACCGCGTCCCTCGTCTACCGGTTCGTCAGATGCAGAAGACGAGCCCCCTAAATCAAGATCGGCTGAGCTAAAACCCTTTAATTTCAAGCAAGACTATTTCGAGAATGATAGTGACGAGTAAAACTTTGAAGAATTTTTAGCTATGAAAAATCTAGTTATTCCTAAAAGAAAATTCCTAATACCAGTGAGAATAAAAACGCCAAAAAGCCAAAAAGTTCATCATCGGAGAGAGCAGGAAAATTACATTATACGATATCTCCGAAAAACCAATTTTTTCCGGATAGAATTTCGACCTCTTGCCCCCCCCAAAGATTTTCAGACGATATGGTATCCCCAGCAACCCCAATAGAGAGACCCCTGTCGCTACAGGAGGAATTGAACAGAGATGTAGAAACTCTGGGTATTACCGTAAAGAAAACTCCTCCCAAAGATACAATCAAAACAAATCTGCGAGAGGTTTTGGATCTAATAAATTTACCCATAAAAAAAGGGCAAAGTACATTGCCTTGGAATCAAACTCCCAGGGAGGCCCGGCAAGGACAATATCATGATATAACTATGTCCAAGGTCAAGCCTAGACAATGGACTTCATGGAGGGAAACACTAGTGCAAAGAATGCCCCATCCCCCTGAAGACATTGCATTTAAACAATGGCGGAACCCCGCAAAAAATTTTGATTCCTCTCAGAGTTCTCAAGAATCTTTCAAATCTCCCGAGTTGAAAACTCATAGCAAGGACATAGAGAATAAACTTCTACTTCCAGAGGAGTAGAAAATTACGAAGGAAGGGCAGGTGATACCACACAAACGCAAAGTGCCACTTCTAAGAGTTCAATGCGAAATCATCGGAAACCAGTTCTGAAGAGCCTGGCTGTTAATCACCCCATATGATAGTTAAAGAAATAGGGAAAGCAAGACCGACTTCAGCGGCCGCGCACGTAAAAGAAACAAAATTAAAGGGGCAAGAATTTTTGAAAAAACAATACAAAAATTTTGATCTTATATCGCTAGCAAAACCTAAAAAGAAAAAACCGAAAGAAACAGAAGAAAAAGTAACTACACAGTCAGGTAGAACGGTTAAGAAACGGGGCAGATTGAATTACCCTTAACAATACAAAAAAAAGATTTTTAATAGTTTGGTGTCATGAAGGAATAATAATTTAAGAACTTGTTGCGAATGAATAAAAATTATACAGCTACAAAAATACGATTGCTACGGAGGATTGTGTCTACTTATTAGGAGCTACCCGGAGGGTGGTGGATTTCAAATCCCTTACGAGAATCAACTGTACCTCTACAAAAATGAACTAATCAATAAACAACCCAAAATGAACCCAGTTATTGAGATTAAAGACGGATTCCATATCGTGGGAAGTTTGGGTTCTGTTTCGCCTACGAACAGTGTTTTGTTCATTTAGTTTGGCCTAACAGTTCCTATGCTCCTCTACGACAGTCAACTTGTATTCCTATAAAGTGGCCAAATTTTAGTAATGGTGATAATCGTTTCTTACCACTTACATTCCTTACAATATTAGTAGACCGAGGGCATAACCTACTAAATGGTGGAAATTTTCTTAAAAGTTTGTATAAAAATTGCTCGAACAAAACTAAATTGTGAATGCATCCACTCATAAAGGCATATCACAACCAGGGTAAAGCTAGGATTTCCATAACCATTCTAATCCTAAAATACTTTTCATAAACAGAAATTCTGTCTTACGCTTACAAATCAATTTTGTTCAGGCAGTGTCATAAAGCAACTCAAAAATTGAATTGACATAAAATAATAATAATAAAATAGTAAATAAATGAATTTTGCAAAAATGGGTAAAATTAATGATAAATTAATTCTAGAAACAAAAAAAGATGAGGCTTAAGAATATCATCATAATCCTCGTTGTTCACGCAGCCACCCAAGATATCGTAAAGCATGGAGTAATATTCAAGCATGAAAATTCATTGCTAGCTAGCCATAATGCATGGAAAATCTTTACGAAATTGGACCCCAAACCCTTCGAAACCTTGTTTCAACAAGTAACAAGACCAGAGACTAACGTACGTGGATAATAGATACGGATTATTCTCAAACAATTTTTGTTGGAACATACTACTGACCGTATATTTCGTATTCGCGATTTCGCTGACCATGAGAACCTTATTGACTTTTAATTATGGAAGAGTTTTGAGACTAAAAAGGCAAAACCCAAAAGAACAACCTGGGGAAATGACTGAAATGCAGAAGTTAAACCCGGAACGCCAAAAGAACTTCTAATCCAAGAACTAAGAAAGACATTAGAAAACAAGTGGGCACAGGGTCTCCACTCGTCCTTACTATGTCCAGTTCCCACATTAGAAGCGTCGTTTGCGTAAAACCGTGCGGTCACGACGCTGCAACATGCGTTTCTTAAACAGCACGGATGTGCGTGAACAATGAAGGCATGAAATATGTTGTAAACTGAGACCTCAAACTAAATGATGTAGTGTAACTTATGTTTAAATGGCTGTTTTAAAAGGGTGTGTAATAACGTATACTAAGGTAAATAATAAGAGACCTTACTTAAAGTAACAATGTCATTTTGTTAAAATCAATACATGTGCATTAATATTGGCATTTGCTTAATATTGCCTTGTAGCGTAACGTTAACCATTAAATGTAACCAATTATATTACTTATTATGTATTATGACGACTTGTTTTAAAGAACATGTGATTCTGCCTATTAATTTTTATTCCAGGAATTGGAATGACATATTGGAAATCAATCATTACAAAACTTAGTTCAGTGCAGATGCAACCCAGTAGCATCTATCTTCATCATACCTCAACCATCGTAGAGTACTCACAATAAATTCCAGGCAATTTTCATCCCAGCTTTGTTTACGAAAAATACGGTTACGTTTTTGATCGTTTCCACTCGATCACAAACCATATTATGTGTCAGGTAACACTATCTAATGAATCTCAATTTCCAGTGAATTTTCGAACTATATAAACACATCAGTCCTGAGAGCCCCATCGACCAGTGCAAGATATAAGTACACAAATATCCCCCGTGATAATCCTTATGGACCCATGCACCATACAACTGTAAAGTTATGATATTTGATGAGCACAGATTATTTGCATGTCGCAGATTCACGCGTTGAATTCCTTTCGACAATTTCTCTAGACCCATCCTATCACCTCTGTCAAATGCGAAAAGTTCCTATCTCTGTTATCCCATAAATGTTACGAGACAGTTTCTGAAAAATGGACCTGGAAACCAACCACTGAATTACAGAAACCAAAATTAACCCCAGTGACTGACCCCTCAGTGACAATATACTCCTCCCACAAGTTAAAGACAATATGTTGAAGAAGTCACTAAATTTTGATGTCAACCCAATCCAGATCCAAACATCAATTCCCCTGTGATTAACCAAGGAATCACCGCAAAAGCTGATAAATTCAAGCCATGAACGAACAATTTTATAAGAGAACTTAATCTCCAAGTGCACAAACGAACAATTTTATACGAGAATTACATTCTCTATGTACTTTAAAATATCCCAAGAACGATATACGGAGAAGAAAATCAACCCATCTATTATCAACGCAGTCCCAGTGTTCAACCCCTTAACGATAAAGCACCTTATGAACTATCCAAAAACAGCAGGTGAGAATGAACTCTGCTATCAAAATTCCACACACCTGTACCTGGGAGCATCATTTCCCGTTTAACAATTAGAGAAAGCGTTTTGTCCAAGACGAACATAACCATGCTTGAACTGTTCTGTGAAGAAACTATATTGTAAGTGTTTTAAATTTTTTTGCCAAGACGAAAGGAGTGAAGGACCATAATTTACAACAGAAGGAGTGATTACGCTAAGAAACACGTAAGGTGGTGAAATAGGTGTGAATTTACACATTTCACATTTTAATAGTTTTGATAAAAAATAGTTTTGAAAAACAACTTCGATAACTTATTATCAGAATTATATAACGAACAAACCCAGTGAAAATGCTTTAATGATTACCAGTGAATGTAGTGAACATATTATTATATTCTTTAAGTCGTTCATTTATTTATATATGTATTGCTAGTAACTTAGACAGAGTTAATGTAAAATCGATGCATTTCCCCATTAATTTAGCGTAGATAGGAAACATAATTATCCTATAGTTAGCAAAGGATAAAACTTGTAAAAGATGAATTTTCAAAAAAATTCTTGTAGCAATAGTAGAATAGTCCCAACCACATAAAACATTTCCCATGATAATGTTTGATACAGTAGGAAATGTAGGAGTCACCAGTGTTAGATGTAGAAAAACCAAAATGAAAAATCTTTAGTATAGTAGCTAGGCTAAACCATAGATAATCTTAGTCCGATAGAGGAACTTTAGAAAGGGATATATAATAAAATAAAAAAAGTAATAGAGAAAATTTTTAGCACTCCTGATTAAGCTTATATAAAAGTATAAAATACCGCAATGTAAATTAAAAATACGTAGGACAAAAAGTAAATAAATCATGAATATTTCAAAAACCCAAGGGCAAGCAAATCCCAATTACGAGACGTCATCAAATAATGGGAAGGGTAATATGTACCGTGAGTAATATGTGATATATTTAAAATACAAAAAATTAAATTCTTTCCTTCTAAGGATAATTCCGACATAAATTAAACTTCCCCTAATTAAGCTTAAATCCCGTTTCAAAGAGTCTAAATTCTTAATCAGCAATACAAAAACTGCATTTTAGTCTCAACCAAACGTCAAGGCTGATCACGTAAGAAAGTTTTTAATTTCATAAAAATACTCGGCAATAAAAAATCACTAAATGCAAAATTTAATGGAATCATAAGTTATCATAGCAGTGTAAATGTTTAGTCATCAAAATATTGAAAACAAATATTTGTATGGGTAGTTAGCATAATTTGTTTAGTTTGCAAACATAATTACAATGTAGCGGGCCCTCCAAGGAGTTGGGCCAATCGTGAAATAGCTCTTAGCGTGCAGAATCAAGAATAGTGTTTTATAATGTTAGAAAAGTGTTTTTCGGACTATTATTAAGTAGAACCCAGGCATTATGATTACAGACATTATGTTCCTACCGAAGTGAAGCCTTGCCCATATACATACATTGTTGTACACCTTAAATGTAAGTTCAATAAATCCATTACTTTTCTATTTGTGTTTGTTCTTATTATATGCCCGTATCTCATCGCACTGTAGATAACTAGTTCAATTGTACTCCATAGGCAGTGCCCCCTAAGGAATCTGATTTGGAGTTAATTCGAGGAAAAGAGGTTACACTTTTGTAGTTACATATTTTATTTTCTCTATAAGATTGAGAGTGGCGCGGTCACCCATTTACCTTACTCCCCATTGCTGTGGCGCAGTCCTCGATGGCACAATTGACACAATCCTTAGCGTTACAAGTGGCACGATCAGAAAACTTATAAGGTGCAAGTTCACAGCTTTAAACCTCAACGGCGCAGAGGGCGGGATCGGTATACAGATAAACCCCTAAACATCACAAGAGGGCAGCTACCCCCTTCCCCTATACACACGTCGTATTGTCCCCAAATAGAAATTTTGAGATAGCCATTCTATTCAAAATAGTCTTAATATCATATAACATGGCTTTTGGGGTTGAAACAAACCCCATTGATCAGGAGCAAGGGTTGTAAGTTATACCCAGGGGGTTTTAATGTTTTTATGGAAGGGATGGTTATTTAACTTCAGAATAGACTCAGTGTTTGTCCCTGAAAAACTTGACTTTGACTTAAAGCTTCTGCTGGTGGACCAGCGTAGAGAGGGAAAGATGTGACTCATCGGCTCCATTCCGACCGGTCCTGCGCAAGCTTGGCATCAGTACCGATCATGGGGAGGAACTGGGTAAGGTTTTTCCTCCCCCTAAACCGGGGTCTTCCACGGGGGCGCTTCCAGCCATTTTGAGGGGATCAAAATTGAAAAGGTTGCTGACAGGGGCTTCTTCTGGCATATGCATTAAGTGGCCAAGCCACCGTAGAGTTCTTACGGCAATCTGACAAGAGTTTGGTGTCTGATCCGTTAGTGTCAGCAGTCGGGTGTTTGAGACGAAGTCGTACCACTTGATCCCTTTGATTCGTCTTAGAACGTTTTTTTTGGGCCAAACCTATGGCATCACGAACAGGAGCAGCTGCCGGCCAAGTTTCAGCACCGTAGAGAAGGACTTGCGTTACAGTCGTGTTGTAGATCCGCATTTTGTTTTTCGGCTAATGTTGGGCTTTGACCACAAGGAGCGGCATAATCGAGCCATAATAGCCGTGACTTTCACGATGTGCGACTGTACTTCCATTTCAATAGAGCTGTTATCCAAGACGGCAGATCCATGGTAAGTAAAACACTTGACAACTTCAATAGTGTGTCCTAATACGTTGAATGTTGGTGAGTTGGCGGAATTTCCTGTCGGGTCAATGATCATTATTTTTGTTTTCTGCCAGCTAATATGTAGTCCCACTTTCAGGTTTTCTTCCGACAGTGTACTGAGAGCTGCCTCGAGTTCAGCTGCAGAAGTACATATCAGGGCAATATCATCTACGAAGTCACAATCGGCTAGGACTCTATCACCCTGTTTCAGTCCAAATTGGAGCCGATTTGTGTTTCCATCCGTGACATAATCAATCGCCACGTTGAAAAGTTGAGGAGCAGCAAAACAGCAGCAGCTTTACACCAGCATTTATTTCGAATAGTAGGCTTCGGCGACCATTAACCTGGACGGATTATTTTGTACCAGTGTAGAGCACCTTGAACAGAAGGCAATATTTTTCAGGGACATCCGTTTGTTTTAGTATAAGCCAAAGGGACTCACGGTCGATCGAGTCGAAAGCTGCTTTAAAGTGAACAAAGGTGATATATGCTGTATGCTGCAACTCACGGACTTTCTCTATGACTTGGCGAATAGTGTATATCTGCTTGGTCGTTGATCTGTTGGGAATTAAACCTGCTTGCTGAATCCGGCGGCACTTAAGAATGAACTAAATACTTTTATCCAGCAAAGTCATGGTGAATAGTTTGCCAGGCACTGACAGGAGGGTGATTCCTCTGTAATTTGAGCAAACGCTACGGCTACCTTTCCACTTCCATAGAGGGAGGATTATTGCTTCCTTCCTCTCTTCAGGTATCAATTCGGTTGACCAGATGAGGGAGAACAGCATGTGCAGCCAAAGTAGCATTGCAAGTCCTCCGAACTTCAGCAGCTCGATGGTGATCCCGCAGGTTCCTGGTGCCTTGTTGTTCTTCATTCTCCGCAGGGCATTTTGTATCTCTTTTGCCGAGGGAGGATCAGGCTCTGGTATATTTTTATATGTTGTTTGCTGAGTGGATGCAATTAGGTTGGGGTCAACGTTGATACTTTCGGCGTTTAGGTTTGCGAAGTGCTCCCTCCATCGATTAAGTTGCGCGTTTTCATCTTCAAGCATTTTGCCAGAGACGGATTTAACTGCGCCTATCTTTGGTGGTTTCCCATCGCTAAGGTCTCTGACAAGCTTGAAAAACGACATGGCGTCACCTTTTCGTGTCGCATCTTCTAGTTCTTCAGCTTTTTTATCAACAAATTGTTGTTTATCACGGTGAAAAATATTGTTTCTGATCCTGTTTAGCCGTCTGTAGGAGGGCATATCTCCAGCCAACCGCGCTTTCCAGCGCTGTTCAATGATTTGCAGCGCTTCTTGCGATAGCCAGGGCTTCTTTGAATACATCATACGATAGACGGTATTAGTGGCAGTTTCTAGTACACTCTTTTTATAAGTCTTCCAGAACGTGTCTGGGCCAACAAGTGTATCCAGGCATTCAAACTTATCCTGAATTTCAACTGAGTACTTTTGGTGGAATGTCTCAATTTTTAGTTTCTGGGTGTCTTTATTTGTCTGGCGCCGTTCCAAAAAGTCCAGAAATTATGTCTTTGAGGACGATACTCCCCCCACAGACCTCAGCGCAAGAGTTGTAAGTTATGTCCTGTGGGTATATAAGGTTTTATAGAAAGCTTCGTCGTAAAAACTTCAAGAAGGGCTCATTCGATTGGAAATTGAAAGGACTAGTGCCCTATTTAATAGTCGAAAGTGATTGGAGGTCAACTAACGCCCCTCTCACGCCCACCATTTCCCCAAACACATCCAATCAAAATTTTGACATAGAC
Source organism: Artemia sp. Qi Xiang Cuo (assembly GCF_049724085.1). NCBI lineage: Eukaryota > Metazoa > Arthropoda > Branchiopoda > Anostraca > Artemiidae > Artemia > Artemia sp. Qi Xiang Cuo. The sequence goes on along the minus strand of NC_142812.1, from coordinate 34,032,360 downwards.
ATTTTGTTCAACGTAGTTGAAGTTCTGAATATTAGGTCTTTGCCAGTGTTGTCGTAAAAACTTCAAAAAGGGATCATTCAATTGGGAATTGAGAGGACTAGTTCCCTTATTAATATTCAAAAGCGATCGGAGGGTGAATTCCCCCCCGCCCATCATTTCCCCAAATACTTCTAATCAACTTTTTGATATAGCAATTTTGTAGAACACAGTTGAAGACTCCGTAAATTATGTGTTTGGGTATTACAACCCCCCACAGCCCTCAGGGCTATGGTTGCAATTTATGCCCTGGGGGCATATAATGTCTTATAGAAAGTATTGTCGTAAAACTTCAAAAAGGGATCTTTCGATTGCAAATTGAGAGGGTTATTGCACATTTTAATAGTCGAAAGTAATCGGAGGGATAATCCCCCCTAGAGTGGCTTTTTATTTAGCGACAGGTCAAATAAATCACTAAGCCTAAAGGCGCATTACTGTTGAGCAAGCAAAATTTTCCGCAAGTATGTCGATATACAAACCTGTCCTCTCACGTAACATTCTATGTTCAAGCTACTTGCCTGGAGCTTCTTTTGTTAAGTCTGACTAGGTTTAATTTGTTGAAACAAAGAATTACAGGCCTATTTTTTCTTTTTTATTAATTTTGTTTACAAAAAGAAACGTCACTATGTTTTGATATTTTTTTTCACTCTAAACTTTTTTTTTTCTTCAATTCTTGTAAGGTTTCTTAGTTCAGCTCCTGCATAAGGGTTGAGGGGTCTTATCTCCCCTAAATTGGAGGTGATTAGAAATTATATAAAAAAAAGTTTTCAGCTGAAACTAAGGACCAACATTAAAACTTAAAATAAACAGAAATTACTCCATATAAATAAAAAAGGTCATAGCAGTTTTGTTTCTAAATTAAATTTTAATAAAAAAAAGCATAGATTAATTTAAAAGCAAAGTTTTTCCGAGGTAAGTAAAGAGCGAAGTTGAAACTCAGAACGAACAAAAATTATTATTTCAAAGCCTATCTACATATATAAATAAAATTAAGGCAAATAAATCAACTGGTGATATTTTCCTATGATTTTAGGACTACAGAAATTTAGCGCTTTAATGAAAACACAAAAGCCAAGTATAAAAAACAAGAATATTGATTTAAGAGTCAATAGTAAATACATAGCCTCACAACAGCCAAATAATATCAACTCTGGAAATCTAGTTATTTCTCTCTATAAAACGGAGAATTTCAAGTTGTCATGCAAATTCTTAGTCCTACTATTAATACGATTTCTTCACTTCGAACTTGTCTACAAAGTAATCATGAAACTTCCTTTTCAGATCCAAAACGACAGTCAATCATTGAACTGAGCTCATTGTGCAGAAGTTATGCCAAATTAAACGAAAAAATAAACAAATCAACAATCTGAAAATGCCTTACTTTTATACTGTTAAAAGTGCCATTAAAAGGTTTACTTTTACCGTACCATAAATCCTATATTATTCTTTTGTTTTTTCAGTAAAGCGCTAGTTTTCTGTAATCCTACAAAAATAGGGAAGTATCACCATTTGATTTATTTGATATATGTTGGATGCAGAAAATAAGAAGCAGATAATATAAGACTGATTTATAAACCTCTCAATAGTCTTTTACCGATCATGAAATCAATAAATATTACTAAACAATTGTAATTCTTTAAAAAGCAAATGAGCTTGGTTTTCAGTTGTTCAGTAGTTCATTATTTTTAGTTTTTTTGAGAAGCAAGGTGGGAATGTTCTTCAGACAAAAGAGAGGACAATCAGAAAAAAACACATGTTTTTAATTCATTCTTGAACAAAAGCACGAAATATCATTTTTGTTTTTGGCACGACGGTATATTCGCACGCTTCTTTATAACAATATTCAAAGTTGAATCTGAAAAGCGGTTACAATACAAAACTACAGATGTAAATGTATGAAGCGTTTACAATTTCAGTTTCAGCATTCACTATCTTTTATGAAAGTCCCGAAGAGTGTGAATCGCCAACAAAAAAGATTGTTTACAAATAATAAATCTGTCATTTCCACATACTAAATTCGTTAAGTCACGAAGGGATTTCTCATTGTTAGCCACCTAACCAGAAATGAAATAGAGACATTTGAGAGCATGAAAAGCGAAAGACTAGATATTATTGGCAGATGGGAAAAGTTGGAAAGATGACTTCTTACCTGTTACCTGTTATGCCGGTGCCAATATTCTAATTCAGAAATTGCTTGCCTGTTGTGCAGGATTAATAACGTGAATATTAATTGTGAAATTAAACATGACAAATCAAAAACAAATAAAATATCTTATCAAAAACGTTGCAGCAGACATCTCGATTCATTTATCAATAGTTGAACCTGAGGGAAGCTATTAAATAAAAACAAAGTTTTTATGAGGGAAGTAAAGAGCGAAGTTGGAACACAAAACGAACAAAAATTATTACTTCACGGTCTATCTAATATATATATATATATATATATATATATATATATATATATATATATATATATATATATATATATATATATATATATGTATAGCCTACAACCAACTAGTGATATTTCCCTAGGAATTTAGCATTTTAGCTAAATTAGGAATTAAGCATTTTAGGAACATTTCATGATTATTTTGTAGACAGGCTCGAAGCGAAGCCATCTTGATAAGGTTAGGACCATAGACCAGTTTTAGAATTTGTCTCATAGCTTGAAAGTCGCCGTTGTATAGAGAGAATAACCAGATTTCCAGAGTTCATATTATGGTTAGTTCATATTATGGCTCATTTGTTCGTGATTTCTAGTAATATTGAAGCACTCTTTATGCAATTTAATATTGTATATTACTCACTATTGGTATTATAAATTGTAAGACCAGCTAAAATAATTTTTTCAGAAATTTTTTATTTTATACTGAAAGTTACCGATATCACAGCTGGTTTACGACTATGAAAAGCTTTATAGACTAATTTGTTGTTGTGATGCAACGTAATCACTTTTGACTCTAAATAAGTATTCTTTTTTTACTTGGCTTTTGTGTTTTCAGGAAAGTGCTAGTTTCCTATAATCCTACAAATAAAGGGAAATATCATCACTTGGTTTATTTGTACTAATTTTATTAATATATGTTTGATAAACCGTGAAGTAATACTTTTTGTTCGCTTTAAGTTCCAACCTCGCTCTTTACTTTGCTTAGATTTTTTTAAATCAATCTTTGCTCGTTTTTTATTAAAAACATTGGTAATTAGAAATCTTAGTCGCCCAATCGCTTTCAAATCCTGTGGACATGATCGATCATAAATCTTTTAATCATTTTTGGTCTCCAATAGCCTTCAAGTGGCCCAAGTGGCCTTCAAGTGTTAGACTATCTAAATCACCCTTATTGTATAACTATCTGCCTTAGTTCTGCCCTAGGCTGATAGATTATCATCAAAAGATGAAAATAATCATTTTTATACAGCTCTGAAAAAGATCTACCAGCTTTCCCCCTCATGGAGACTATCTAGCTCTCGAGCCTTTCATCATAAAAGGATTACAAAAGTTTTATAGGTTAAATCTTCCTGATTCATCCAATATAGTTCCGAATTTTTTCGAACTAACGAGAAAACATGCACTCTTCTATTATCTAATGAACTGCACACTAATATTCAATTCTGATTACTAGTATGATCAATTCTGCATACTAGTAATCAATTTTGACTCATGGATCCGAATTTACTTTCACGGTACCAGAAAATGCAATAATACCCGGGGCATTCCAAAAATTTGTGAAATTTTCGTCAACAAGGTAATGGCAACCGTCTAAATCAAACAGTTCGTGATAAGTGTTAGCAAGGAGCGACCCGGCTCAATAGTAACCAAAACTCTAAAAAACGGAACTTTGATACCAATAGATATCAAAAGAATCAGCTTTTTATGCTGATTTCAAGTATATAAATATCATTAAGTTTAATTTTACCCATCAAAGGTTCCGAACCTAAGAAAATTTTCCTGATTTTTTTTTTTTTTTAAAGGGAAACAACCCCTAAAAATCAAGTAATCTCATTATCTCAATGAAAATGACACCCATTCAGTGTATCAGAGAACACTGCTGTATAGGTTTCAAGCTCCTATTTGCAACAATGTGGATTTTTTTTTCCAGAAAAAAAAAATCACGAATGCTTGTTTATTTGGTTTTTTCCCCAGGGGCGATCGTATTGACCCGGTGGTCCTAGAATATCGGAAGAGGATTCATTAAAACGGAAATTAAAAGTACTAGTGCCCTTTTTAGGTGACCAAAAAAACTGGAGGGCAACTAGGCCCCTTCCCCCATCCCTTTTTTCCCAAAGTCGTCCGACCAAAATTTTGAGATAGCCATTTTGTTCATCATAGTTGAAAGCCCCAATTGCTATGCCTTTGGGTATAACATGACCCCCCACAGCCCAAGGGCAAACGTCTCTAAGTTATAAAACTTGCCCATTATTTGCGCATAGTATTTATTATTGGGATGAAGGCATAATTTTCGGGTGAGGGGGACACATTTTCTGCTGGGTGTTTTTCCTTGAAGGAATTTTCCATGGGAAGGAAAGTTTCCAGGGAGTGAACTTGTCAGGGGGAATTATACGAACGGAGAGTTTGCCAGAACTTTTATACAAAATTCTTTTTACATGTCTTGCTTTCTCTTTTCCGTCTCAATTTTACGAGCAGATTGGTTAAGAGTAACTTTCCGGGGTAAATTATCACCGGGATTGAATTGTCTAGACGAGATTTCCGTGGGAGGGGGCTTCTCCACGGAGGTGGGCTAGATTTCCTGGCATTATTTAAAAACCGATCAGAAATCAAACAAAAAACAAGTTTTTTCAACTGAAAGTAAGGAGCAACATTAAAACTGAAAACGAGCAGAAATTTTTACGTATATAAAGGGGGTTGCCCCTCCTCAGCACCTAAATCTTTACGGTAAAGTTTGAATTTTGTCCCAATTCTTTAATACAGACTCCTGAAGTACAGGGGCCGTTTAGTTAGATCAATAAAATATTTTTTTTTAAGCACTGACAGACTTCAGCTCAAAGAGCGAGGTGTTGAGGAAGGGGCAACCCCCTTTATATACGTAATAATTTCTGTTTGTTTTAAGTTTCAGTGTTGCTCCTAACTTTCAGTTGAAAAAACTTGTTTTTTTTATTTAATGATTGTGAAGGAGTTGTGCTTCTAGGACTTTTTAGAAGACTGAAAGAATCTCTAGATTGTCCTAAAAAAAGTCTAAAGAGATGGAAGCATCACCTGGAAGAGCGATTTTGCAATGAAGGAGGTTATGTTGAAAAATCTATTGCAATATTGAATGTTGTAAATCCACTGTTTGTTGAAATATCCATTGTAATAGAAAAATCAACAAGCAATTACAAGATTCTACTTAGTTTTTTAATGCTCTTGTACTATCCGAAATATGAGCAATAATTTTATGGAACTAACGGAGTTTTCCTGAAAAACGTCAAGTTTATAACAAAAAGTTTTTTGTTCATACTTTACAAAACAATACATGTTTAGGTACTGAGAACAGGAATTTAGTATGGAACTGAGTATTCCAACATAGGAACCGCCATTGGTTTGGGTTTAACGTTTTAAGTAATTTAATGTTATTCGGAGCAGGAAAGAAAACATACACTCTAATACATAAATACTAATACACTCTAAATACACTAATACATACTGTATTAAAAATGAACTGCACACAAAGAAATACTTTCCAAGATTTTTCTTCACGCATCGGTTTCCTTGGCATTCTAGAAGTAACTAATTTTCTAAAGAAGATTTTTAAGGTTTTCAAAACATAAGAAAATTTCGCACCTCTTACTTATCCCCCTCTCCCCCTGCTAAACACAAAAAAAAATTATCCTGTCTATTAAATAGTAAAAATAAATAAATAATTTGAATACGTATATATAAAAACAAGCAATCCTTCTTTTAGTATACAACTTTGAGTGGTTCCAGAACCACATTCATACAATACTCCAATCCCCAAGTGGCAACCAGTAGGGGTGTTGATTTATTGATCTACCAATAATGCAGCTGAAAACCATGAAACTGGATGACCTCCATGCTCTTTTGAATCAAATTGCTTGACAAGTTTATAAAATAAATGTATCACATTTACGAAAAATAGTGAATTGTCAGAATAATAATCATATTCTGCTTTGTTCACTTGAACCTTGTTCAAGTACTCATTTATCTTAGTTACTAAATTTGGAAGACAATTTTTTTTTCTTTTTTTTTACCAAATAATTACCTGTAACACAAAATAGAAGGGGAAAAGCCATGATTGCAAAAATGCCCAACCAGTAGGCCTAATTGAACGCTTGATATTCTGACTTCACGTCCAACGCTCTACTATCTGGACTACGGCTCTGTTAATATAATTTAATATATTGATGTTTCTAGGATCATAATTGGGTAACTTACTAAGGAGGCTTAGAGGGGGTGTATGCGGGAGATGTTCTTGTAAGCCTTCAGTTAAGGGTTTTGGACCATAATTGCTGCAATGATATCGTTTTATGCTTCCAATCTTTTCATGTTAAGAAGTGGCACCAACAGTGTTGTTTTTAATGCTATATCGCACTTACGGATGGTAGAATTAATAAAAAGGAACATAGATACGAGCAGTATCTTTCGAATGAGTCATTAAACATCACTGTAAACAGTTCTGGTAGCCCACTATCCCCAGCTTCTCTACTTGAGAAATAGCACCAAAAGTGTCATTCTTGGCCCTAAGAAAAGTGTCTTTCTTAGGGCCATTTGCCATTTGCACATGGCGGAATTTATAGGAAGAATGTAGATATGAGTAAGAGCTTTTATATGAGCTATGAAACATCTTTCTATGCTGTTCTGGTAGCCCACTAGCTCCACCCCTTGAGAAATGGCACAAGAAGTGTCATTTTTAGTGTCATATGGCACTTGCAGATGGTAAAATTTATAAGAATTACGTATACATGACAAATAGATTTTAAATGAGAGATTAAACATCTCTCTATGATTTTCTGGTGACCCGCTAGCTGGGGTTGCTACCCGGTGAAAAAAAATCGCTGGATCTTAGTGATTTTTTTAATTACTCGATATGAAGAACAAATAAACCATAATGGGAACTCCGGAAATTCGAACAACGGAACAACGAACAACGGAATATTTCAAGTTATGATACAAATTCTAAAGCTAGTCTATAGTCCTAATGCTATTAAGATAGTTTCACTTCGGTCTTGTCTACAAACTAATCCTGAAATGTCCTTTTACAGAACCAAAACGATGTCCAATTGTTGAACTGAGCTTATTGTTCAGAAGTGATACCAAATTACACAAAAAAAAAGCATAAATAAAGTATCAATGGTAAAATTAGACCCCGGCGCCACGCTGGCACATCGACCGAACGCCGCCAACGAGGGACCCGGTTGACCGCCGCCGAAGTGTAGCAATGCCTCCGGTTCGCTGCAGGTACGCCGCCACCTTCAGAGGTGGCGGCGGACTTTGAATTAATTTTGTGGCAATTCTTTATTGCGTTAACCATATAAAGTAGGAGATTTTCTTTTCTCGTGTGGTTAAGTGTTTTGATTTTTCTGACTAGAAATCAAGCAGGGCTTGCACTATCCCCGAAATTTCGGGGATTTCTCCGAAAATCTATGTGTCACTCTGAAAAAAATTTGGTTCCCCGAATCCCCGAAAATCACCCAATCACTGTGCCACCCCTAGTGATTTATCACTAATGACTATCCCTGCCAAATATAACGTTGTATACCATGATTCTTCACTACTCTCTTGTTCGTTAATTTTCGTCTCTTGTGTTACTTAGCATATAAACCAGACAAATACAATTGCAATGTGCACGGTTCTTCATATGCTGAAAGAAGTATAGTCTTTATGAAATTAAATAATAAAAAAAAACAAGTTTGTTTTAACTGAAAGTAAGGAGCCGACGTTAAAACTTATAACGAACAGCAATTATTCCGTATATGAAAGGGGCTGTCCCCTCCTCAGCGCCTCGCTGGTAACACTAAAGTTTTTTATTGTTTCAAACAGTTTGTGGTAACGAACTGTAAGCAAGGAGCTACCCCGGCTCAATAGTAGCCGAAACTCTAAAAAACGGAAATTTGAAACCAATAGATACATCAAAAGAATCAGATTTTTATGCTGATTTCAAATATATAAGTTTCATCAAGGTTAGTCCTCTCAAGCAATTTTCTCAGGCACGTAACCCATCACAAGTTACGTGCCTCAGAAAATTTACCTTATTTTCGAAAAAAGAGGGAACACCCCCTAGAAGATATAGAACCTCAATGAAAATCACACCATCAGATTCAGCGTATCAGAGAAGGCAGAGAACCCTACTGTAGAGGTTTCAAGCTCCTGTCTACGAAAATGTGGAATGTTGTTTTTTTGCCAGAAGAAAGGTTTTTTTCCAGGGGTGATCGTATCGATCCAGTGGTCCTAGAATATTGCTGGAGGGCTCATTAAAACAGAAATTAAAAGTTCTAGTGCCCTTTTTAAGTTACCAAAAACAATGGAGGACAACTAGGACCCCTCCCACGCTCATTTTTTCCCAAAGTCACCCAATCAAAATTTTGAGGTAGCCATGTTGTTCAACATGGTCGAAAATATAATAACTATGTCTTTTAGGGTGACTTAATCCACCACAGTCCCCGGGGGAAGGGCTGAAAGTTATGAACTTTACCCAATATTTACATATAGTATTGGTTATTGAGAAGTATACAGAAGCTTTCAGGAGGGATTTTTTCTGGTAGTGGGGGATGGGGGTGGGTTGAGGGTTATGTGGGAGAATCTTTCCATGGAGGAACTTTTCATTGGGGAAGGGGCATTGCTATGAAGCGGGCGCTGGATTTTCAAGCAATTTAAAATAACGATCAGAAATTAAAGATAAAAAAAAACAATTTTTTCCACTGAAAGTAAGGAGCAACATCAGAACTTAAAACGAACAGAAATTATTACGTATATGATCTGGGTTCGCTCCCAAGTCAATGCCTCGTTCTTTCCGCCAAAGATTTTTTAATGCTTTCATAGGACCTATTTATTCTAATTAACGGCCTTGGCGATTAAGGGTCATTTTTAAAGAATTGGAACAAAATTCGAACTTTAGCGTAAAGAGCGAGGTATTGAATAGAGGGCAAACCCCCTAATATAACTATTAAAAAAATATGAATATAAAAGTTCGTGACGTAAGTTAATTCGTAAGTTACGTATATTTATTACTAATAAAAACGTTCGTAAATAAAACTAAACAGCTTTCGAGGAAGCCATTTAACCAAATAAAATTAAAATTAATATGCAAATTTTGTTCTAATTATTCATATACGGTGAGCCAAAATCAAAACCTGCATTAATTTAAAAACGCTCGAAAATTAAAAAAAAACAAAAAAAACAAGTTTGTTTAACTGAAAGTAAGGAGCGACATTAAAAATTAAAACGAACAGAAATTATTCCGTATATGAAAGGGGCTGTCCCCTCCTCAACGCCTCACTCTTTACGCCAAAGTTAGACTCTTTCTCACAACTCTATTTTTTAAAACAATAAAAAACTTTAGCATAAAGAGCGAGGCGTTGAGGAGGGGACAGCCCCTTTCATGTACGGAATAATTTCTGTTCGTTTTAAGCTACAATGCCGCTCCTTACTTTCAGTTTAAAAAACTTGTTTTTTTTTATTTAATTAAAAAGCAAAGTGGTGAAAAAGAGCCAAACTTCAGCGTTAAGAGTGAGGCGTTGAGGAGGGGATAGCCCTTTTCATGTACGGAATAATTGCTGTTCGTTTTGAGTTTTATATGTATATTAAATAATTACTGTATATTATGCTGTATATTATGTGTTGCTGTTTGTTTTAAGTTTTATATGTATATTAAATAATTGCGGAGAAATTGCTGTATATTATGTGTATAATAATTTTGGCAGATTTATTCCGGATATGAAGGGTCGCCCCCTCCTCAATACCATTTTCTTTACGCTAAAGCTGTTAGCTCTTTTAAAAAAGCTTCCTATTCTAATTAAACAGCCCCTGTGTTTCAATTTTAGTAAACAGTCAAACTTTAGCGTAAAAAATAAGGTATTAGTTAACTGAATAAAAGTAGTTCAACTGACATTCAGTATCAAAAGTTCTGAGTATTATAAGAGAACAACTGTAAATAGGATATTTTTACCCGACATAAAAAAGCACAAATTAAACTTTGAAGGGCAAAATGTCAATATTGTGTCCCCTGTCAGTCAACTTCGAAACGCTAACTTAAACAAATCCGGCTTAGCTGAAATGTGGCTAAATGTAATCATTATCCTAAATTAGTGATTAGTTGGCATAAGAATTTAAATTTAATGTTCATGAAACGTGTTCCCTTGTTCACTGCCCAGGAGTGCATCAAACAAACAACAACAACAAAGTCTTCACATGAGAGTTTCCTGAAGATGAATAAAAACTGGTACGGTCTGTTCTGGTTTTTGTAAAAATTTTATATCAGGCTATATGAAGGACATTTTGAGAAATGGAATTAGCCTAAGCTTTTACAGGGGTCTTTGGAAAACTTAGTTTTCAGTAGGCCTAAATTTTCTGATCAACTCACTAATGAGATAGCCTGGCTAAGAAATAGACATACATTCAGAATCATAACATCACCTTGAATCCAAGTATAACATTGATTTGAACCAGAAATGATCTTTAGGGCTTAAATCTCTGATCCCTAAGGCTTAGAAGATTGCATATATGATAGGTCTATTACCAGTCTGAGTTTTGACAAAAAGATTATCCTTAATTTAAGTTTTCAATCTGGTTTTTGTTGAATCAGGTTGCTTTTTGACCCTGGTATCCTTATGATGTTTTCAATCTCTTTTCATTGGCTTTACTTTTCAAAAATGTAATTCTTGTTGTTTTGGTAGAATTATAAGCTATATTGAGGAATAACCTATTTCCTAAATCAAAAAATAAACTTTAGATCTTTAAAACCTTATAAATCAGGATTGGGGCTCAAATCACTTTTCTTGTGCCTGATTTTATCAGAAGTCTTATTTTACAAAGTTTCACTTTTATAATAAAAAGGCTGTTAAGTTTAACTGAAGTTCAGTAACATCTGAAGAGAGAAGGAGCAGATGTACTTGCTTCAAATAAAAGTTGGATGATTAGGGTAAAGACCTCTTTTTAGGAAAGATGACTTTTCTTATGGCATTCTGGAAAAATAACAATGGGTTATTGGACCACCCCCTTTTGCTACAGCATGATGCAATGTGAGGGCAGTAACAATAACCCTTCCTTCCTGGTCAAATTTTCACCAATGATTTGTCACCATAAATTGAAAATGTGGTCTCTGTTTTGAAAAGTAATTGAAAAGAAAAATTATATTTAATATTTGTGATTTGTAGAATAAATATCAAGCAGTAAAAGTTATATTTCTAGAATCAGAAGAAGATCTGCTCTCTGTTAATATGTGAATACAGCTGGAACACTAAAAGAATATAGGCTATACTACTAGAAAGGATAACTGATATCTCCAAAAAGAGGTCCTAGTAGATAAGTCAATAAACTAATAATTTAAAGTGTTTGATCTTAAATAGTTTTAATAAGAACAATATTGATGAATAGCTTAGATTTTTAGCTATTCATTAATACATCCAATCCTTCTCAATTCCTTGTTGGTAACAAGATGTGGTGATTTTAGTTTAACATAATTTTGCTCAATTGAATACTGGTTTTTTACCCTAATTTTTCTTATTTTATGCCACTTTCCTTGTTGGTAACAAGATGTGAGGATTTTAGTTTAACATAATTTGGTCAATTGAGTAATGGTTTTTTACCCTAATATTTCTTATTTTATGCCACTTTTCAGCAAATATAGGCTATACATGATTCAATTATGATATAGGAATAAGGGAAACACACTAGGCCCACTCAGTGCATTTTTTCTTAATTATTCAAAATTTTCTACCTGTTTTATCCCCCTCCCTGATTGTTCCTTATATAGCCCTAGGATATACTACTACTAACAACTCACTAAAGTACCAAACTGCCTAAGACCATTAGCTACAAGGTTCCACCTCTATCCTAATCTATTCAAAGCATCCCTCTTTAAATTTAAATTTCTATTAAGTCCTTACTTATGACATCCTCCATCCTCATTTGGGGTTGACATGCTTTTTGTTTGGACATAGACAGCTAGCCAAATAGGACAGTCATTGTTAATCTGACAACTTTCATCTGCAGAATATGTCCTATCCATCTCAACCTTTTTTTTTTTGTCATAGCCCTAGAAAATGAGATGAAGACACAATTTTCATACTGCTTACAGCTTGACATACAATCAGTAAGATAGGTACCCACAAATATCCATAGACAATTCCTCCAGAAAACATTTAATGAATCCTGCTTCATCTTTTGGAGCAACCATGTTTCAGAACCATGCTTGATCACTGTAGCTTCTAATATTCTAACCTTGATTTGCAGAATTATCTTCCTTTTCTTCCAAACCTTTTTCAACAATGAAAAAACACCATGGGCATTGTAATTCTACTGTTAGTATCTTCACTGACTCCACCTTTATTACTAATATCACACACTTGTCAATATTCTCAGTACCCAATATCACCTCTTCATCTTTATGTATCCCTAGTATAAAGGACTTAGTCTTCTTGTCATTAATCTTCAAACCTATTCTTCTGTCCTAAGATCTCAAAACCTTCAAGGAAATCATTCATTTTTCTAACATTTTTGTCTAGCTCATAGGCATCACAATTGCGCTGCCCGAGTAAAGAACAATGTTGGCACAATGTATTATTTATTTTTTGTTTTCTTCTTCCATACCAGGGATATTTTTTTCTTTTTCCACTTTGTATTGAAGGAGTTGTTGTAGAAACTTTTTAATAATCCAAAGTGATTTGAGGGCAACTCACCCCCCTCTCACATTCACCTTTTCCCCAAACACATCCAATCAAAATTTTTAGATAGCCATTTTATTTAACATAGTTGAAAGTTTTGGAAATTAAGTCTTTAAGGATGACACCCCCCCCCCCTACAGCCCACAGGGCACGTGGGGTAAATTGTGTCCTGGTGCCATATATGGTATTTATAGAAAGCAATGTTGTAGATACTTCAAAAAGGGCTCATTCAATTAGAAATTGAAAGGGCTAGTGCCCTTTTTAATAGTTGAAAGTGATTGAAGGGCAACTAACCCCTGCTTATGCCCACTGTTTCCCCAAACACATCCAATCAAAATTTTGAGATATCCATTTTGTTCAACATAGTTGAAAGTTCTGGAAATTAGGTCTTTTAAGATGACAACCCCCTCAGAGCCCTCAGTGCAAGGGTTATAAGTTATGCCCTGGGGGCATATAAGGTTTATATAGAAAGTTGTTGTAGAAATTTCAAAAAGTGCTCATTTGATTGGAAATTGAAAGGGCTAGTGCCCTTTTAATAGTTGAAGGTGAATGGGGAGTAATTAACCCCCCTCTCATGCCCACCATTTCCCCAAACACATTCAATCAAAGTTTAGAGATAACGTTTTTGTTCAACATAGTTTAAGGTTCCGGAAATTATGTATTTGAGGATGACAAACCCCCCAGAGCCCCCAGGGCAAAGGTTGTAAGTTTTTATAGATAGTGTTGTCATAAAAACTTCAAAAGGGGCTCATTCAATTGGTAATTGAGAGGGCTAGTGCCCCTTTTAATAGTCAAAGGTGATTCGAGAGTAACTAACCCCCTGCTCATGCCCACCATTCCCCCAAACATATCCTATCAAAATTTCCAGATAGCCATTTTGTTCAACATAGTTGAAAATTCTGGAAATTAGGTCTTTCAGGATGACACCCCCCCCCCCGCCCGCAGGGCAAGGCTTGTAAGTTATGCCCTGGGGGCATATAAGGTTTCATTGAAAGCGTTGTTGTAGAAACTTCAAAAGGGCTCACTTGATTGGAAATGGAAAGGGATAGTGCCTTTTTTTATAGTTGAAAGTGATTGGAGAGCAACTAATGCCCCTCTCCTGCCCAACATTTCCCCAAACACATCCAATCAAAATTTTGAGATAGTAATTTTGTTTAATGTAGTTAAAATTTCTGGAAATTAGGTCTTTGAGGTGACAACCCCTGTCACAGCCGTCAGGGCAAGGGTTGTCATTTATACCTATGGGGCTTACACGATGTTTATAGAAAACGTTGTCTTAGAAACTCAAAAAAGGGCTCATTCGACTGAATACCGAATGCGGTGGTATCCGTTTGACTTGTTAAAAGTGATTGGAAGCCTTGACATTTTATAATAAAGATAGATGTGGGTACAACGTATTATTTATTTTTTTGTTGTTGTTTAGACCAGGGCACTTCATATCAAAGGAGTTGTCATAGGATCTTCGAAAAGGGCTCATTCAATTGAAAATAGAAAGGGCTGATGCTCTTTTTAATAGTCAAAAGTGATTAGAGGGCAACTAATCCCACGCCCCCCCTCCCATTTGCCCATTACGTTTAAAAAAACTAAATTTTGCCTTAAGATTAAATCAAAAAGCACAGTGTTAAAGCTAATTCCCAATAAGGCATCTCAGCAGTATACCAAGAACAACTGAGGGTATTATGTTCAAACTTTCGGGGCTACTTCTGCTATTAAAATTTAACCAAATCAGAATAGTGTAATTGAATCCAAGCTATCAAAGAAACTAAATAGATTTTTTTTTGCAAATGGTATCAAGTTTTCTATTTCAGATCAACTAGAGGAGGTATGGAACTAAATTAAACACTACTATTTGTGTCCAAATTTTTAAAAGGGTGTAATTTGTTAAAAATTGCTGAAGATTTTCTCCTGCATACAAATAGCAGGCCAAACTATAAAGTCTTAAGAAAAACGAAAAGATTTAAAGTATTATTTAATTTTTCCCTGAAAAGACTATGTCAATATAAAACGAACAGAAATTAATTAAAAACACTTTTTCCACAAAATAAGTTTTTCAAAGAAAAGTAAAGAACTCCATTGAAACCAAAAATGAGCAAAAATAAAATCAAATAATCTACCAAGCGTGAAACTACCACAAATCAGCATCAATAAATAAATGAAACCAAAACAAACAGAAATTACAACAAATAACCAAGTCAAACTCAAAACAAGCAGAAATTAACATGAGTTGGGCTGAAAACCCCTATGCCTTCCCAAGTCCAGAACATAATATGCAGTTTACTGAAAAAATACAAATGAATGTGCATTGTCAGTTTAATATACATATAATGATCTTTAGTAATCAAAATGTTAATATTATTTGATTTATTAAAGTTATAAAAGTAAAAACATTTAATTTTTTTCAGTAAAGTGCAAATTATGTTCTGGCCTTGGGAAGGCATAGGGGGTTTGAGCTCAACTCATGTTAGTTTCTGCTCCTTTTGAGTTTGACTCGATTATTTATTGTAATTTCTGTTCGTTTTGGGTTTCATTTATTTATTGATGCTGATTTGTGGCAGTTTCATGCTTGGTAGATTATTTAATTTTATTTTTGCTCATTTTTGGTTTAATGGAGTTCTTTACTTTTCTTTGAAAAACTTATTTTGTGGAAAAAGTTTTTTTAATTAATCACTCAAATCATCAGTGTAATCAAAGTCTAGGAGAGTTTTATTTTCCCATTTGATTCCATACTCTCCCATAGCATTTTTTGAGCTCTGTTAGACAAACTCAAAGGTTTAGACAAAACTAAAAACAAACACTTAAACAATAAAATTCTTACATTATAATAGGCTACACAGCATGTTTCTATCAATCACAAAGCCATATTTACTTCATTACTTCCATTGTTATACATGTTCAAAAAGCATTTTAAAATATTATTCGGTATCCAACAGACATGAAAATCTCGTACAATCAGATATAGGTCTAATGGTTTTAACAGGTAAAAGAACCCCTTCAAAAAAAAAAACATTAACAGACACAAAACAATAGACAACTGTATTTATTAGGGCTATATACAGGACCATCATGTCCTAGTATAGGACTGTGCTAGCCAAGTAGTCATTGTGCTGGACTTGCAATTCTTTATCTCTAAGGCCTGGGGTTTGAGCCCTAGTCTTGCTGATTATGTGGTTTAGAATGGGGGCCAGTAATGTGACTCCATAGGTTCTGTCAGAGTCAATCCAGCTCCAAATGGGTACCTAGAGCAATCTGGGAAAAACATGGAAAGAATTAGATTATTTCTCTCAACCATAAATTGATAACCATAAGGTGAAGAACCCCTTCAAAAAAAAAAAACATTAACAGACACAAAACAATAGACAACTGTATTTATTAGGGCTATATACAGGACCATCATGTCCTAGTATAGGACTGTGCTAGCCAAGTAGTCATTGTGCTGGACTTGCAATTCTTTATCTCTAAGGCCTGGGGTTTGAGCCCTAGTCTTGCTGATTATGTGGTTTAGAATGGGGGCCAGTAGTGTGACTCCATAGGTTCTGTCAGAGTCAATCCAGCTCCAAATGGGTACCTAGAGCAATCTGGGAAAAACATGGAAAGAATTAGATTATTTCCCCTCAACCATAAATTGCACTCCCAGCTGAAGGAAGAGAATCGGGTGACTATTACATGTTTTATGCAGATCATTATCAGCACACAAAAGAGTTTTAAGAAAAGAATGTACAGGACCATCATGGAGGGAGATGCATTTATATATGAAATGATTATCAGATTTAGAAAGAGCATAAAAACACATTGAGAAGTGTACTCACCATTTTTTTATGTCAGTAATAGAATCAGGTTCTTTTCTGGCAGTTCACCCCACTTCCCTGTTGTTCCCAGATATAGCCTAGCCCTAATAATATATTTATCTATTAATTGAAGCTGGATGATATTTAGTTTTGGCTGAGTAAATTACAGTAGATTATAGATAAAATATTATTTGAAACGATTTTAAAAATTGGATAACAACAGAAGGAAACAGGATATCTTATTAATAGAAACATTTAGTATGCTACTTTATTCAGTATGAATTTCATTTTTTTTCTTTTTTTTGCTGTATATGGGACCATCAGGAAAGGAGGATGCATTTTCAGCAAATAATCATAGGCAGTGCAATAGGACTGCCTAAGTAAAGAACAATGTTGGCTCAACGTATTATTTAATTTTTGGTTTGTTTAGACCAGGGCACTTTGTATCAAAGGAGTTGTTGCAGAAACTTTGAAAAGGGCTCATTCAATTGAAAATTGAAAGGGCTAATGCCCTTTTTAATATTCAAACATGATTGGAGGGTAACTAACCCCCCTCCCACACCCACCATTTCCCCAAACACACCCGATCGAAATTTCTGAGATAGCCATTTTGTTCAGCATAGTTGAAAGGTCTGGAAATTATTTCTTTGAAGATGACAACCACCCACAACCCTTAGGGCAAGGGTTGTAAGCTATGCCCTGGGGGCATTTAAGGTTTTTTATAGAAAGTATTGTTGTAGAAACTTCAAAAAGGGCTCATTTGATTGGAACTCGAGAGGGTTGGTGCTCTTTTTAACAATTGAAAGTAACTGGATGGCATAGGGCCCCCATGACCCTCATTTCCCCAAAAACTTCTGATCAAAATTTGATATAGCCATTTTGTTCAACGTAGTTGAAATGTCTGTTAATTTTGTTTTTGAGTGTGACAACTTCCTCCCCCCCACAGCCCTCCGGGCAAGGGTTGTAAGTTATGGCCTCGGGGCATAAGGTTTCTATAGAAAGCACTGTCATAGAAACTTCAAAAAGGGGTCATTCAATTGGAAATTGAGAGGACTAGTACACTTTTAAATAGTTGAAAGTGATCAGATTCAAATGTCTCCCATACCCCCTACACCCATCATTTCCCCAAACACCCCCAATCAAAATTTTGAGATATCCATTTTGTTCAACATGGTTGAAAGGTAAAAAAATTATGTCTTTGAGGGTGACAATCCCCCAGTCCTCAGGGCAAGGGTTGTAAGTTGTGCCCTGGGGGATATAAGGTTTTTATAGAAAGCGTGGTCGTATAAACTTCGAAGAAGGCTCATTAGGTTGGTAATCAGAAGCTCTAGTGCCCTTTTTAAGAGTCAGAGCAATCGGAGGACAGCCAATCCCCCCTCTCCCCCACACGCATGGTATTGTCCCAAAATATATCTAATATAAATTGAGATAGCCATTTTATCAACATAGTCCAAATATCATATAACGAGGCTTTTAGGGTTGAGAAAACCCCAGAGCCTGAGGGCAAGGGTTGTAAATTATGCCCTGGGTCCATTTAAAGTTTTTATGGAAGGTATGGTTGTATAGACTTTAGAGGAGGCTCATTTAGTTCAAAACTGGAAGTCCTAATTCCTTTTTAAGAGTCAAGAGTGATAGAAGGCAGCTAGCTCCCTCCTCCCCCCAGCTACCCATCGTTATCAAACAAATCTGATTAAAATTGTGAGATAACGATTTTGCTCTAAATAGTCTAAAGAACATATAACAATGCCTCTTGGGCTAACACACACACCCCCACCCCCAGTTTCCCAGGTATAGGATTGTAAGTTATGCCCTGGGGGCATATAAGGTTTTTATGCACTGGGCGGTCGTATAAACTTCAGATGGGGCTCATTTGATTTGAAATTGGAAGGTATAATGCTTTTTTTAAAAGTCAAATTGATTTTATAGTATCTAGCCCCCCCCCCCCCGCTCCATGCTCATCTTTTCCCTTAACACCTCCATCAAAATTTGGAGATAACAGTTTTGTTCATCATAGTTGAAGGGTCCAGAAATTATGTCTGTGAGGAAGACAACCCCCTACAGCTCTCAGGGCAAGGGTTGTACACTATGCTCCATGTGCGTATAAGGTTCTTATAGAAAGGGTGGTTGTATATGCTTTGGAGGGGACTCATTGAACTGGTAATCAGAAGTTCTATTGCTCTTTATAAAATTCAAAGTGATCAGAGCACAGCCCCCCCTCCCCACACATACACTAACATGTCATGTTTTCCTGAGATACATCCAATAGAAATTTTTAGACAGTCCTTTTATTCCAAATAGTCCAATTGATCATATAACAGGGCTTTTGGGGTTGATACAAACCGCCAGAGCCTGAGGGCGAGGGTTGTAAGTTATGTCCCTGGGCAATTTATTGTTCTTATGGAAGGGATGGTTGTATAAACTTTAGAGGTGGCTGGCTCATTTGGTTGAAATTGGAAGTTTTAGTACCCTTTTAAGAGTCAATAGTGATCGATGTCAACTAGAACCACCAACTCCCCCCCCACCCCAACTACCTCTGTTTTCACCAAACTGATTGAAATTACGTGATATCAATTTTGTTTTTTTTTATCTAGGGAGGGGGTGCAACCATGGGCGTAGGCAGCATCTTTTGTAGTGGGGGGCAGCCGCTTCTGTGATGGAGGGGGGAGGGATCTTACTAATACCTCCCGAGGTCCTTTGAATATAGCTCTTTAGAAACTAATAATTCTGTATTTCACTAAAACTCGGCCTTTAACATTTTCCATGTTCTACTTTTCCTGCAACAGTATAACATAACAGACCCACTATCCTACTTTCAATTTCCAGAAAACATAAACACCTTAAAAGCGATTTGACACAAACCACATTACGGTTAGATAACAGCTTCTTGTTCTAAGACTTCAATTCAAAAGTTTACAGTTGGGAAAAATTAAATATGAAAATTGGTATAGGGGAGACCGGCCCACGTTCAGCCAAAGCAAACAGTTTCAATATAAAAATCTATGGGGCTTCTGGTGGATTATAAACGCTCTGAAAGATGGTAGTGTATGTTTTTAAAATGTCTGATTTTAATTAATACTTTTACCAAAAATATCAGATTGGATCAGTTTTTATGGTGATTAACTCTGGGATTTTGTTCAATTTTGTCTGAAAGCCTATGCCTACTTACGAATACTAAAAAAACTCGTGGTGTAAACTCACATTGTGTTCTCTTTTCTCTTATTATATGCCTGTTTTTGGCAGCTTCCGAGACGTGCCATCTTCACCAGTTTGCTGTTAGTATTTTTTCATCCCGTGGGATAATGAACTCCCATGTTCGTCCACAATACCTAGGGTAAATTCGGCATGTCGTACCAAGGTGTCCAAAAGTGGCCATGCTTGTAAAAGCTGTGTAACCAACATATTTAAAGGTTGAAGGCAAGCTTAAAACCCAAAACGGTGTTATTTCTGGCGTTGTTGAATCCTTTCAGAACAGTAGGTGAACTGAAGTTCTATTTTTTCCTGTTAAATTTCGTTCAAGATAAAATTCTTAAAAGTAAAACAGAAGAGAAAAGAAAGAAAGGTGGCTGAGATACAAAAGAAAAGAAAATAGCAGTTTTTTCTGTCTTAGTCGACAAAAAGTCAGTCGGATTCTCTGGAAGTACCATGGGTGTCCCTAGAGGAACGCTGCAAGACTACATAAAAAAAAGTTGAGAAGCTGAATATCCCTCAAAAAAGTCTGGACCTGAATTTCTTTACACCCTGTTACAACACATGATAAATATTTACAGAGGAACAAGAAAAAAGACTAAAACTTACTTGAAAACGATAGCTGATATGCTTTTGACTGTATTCTCCTAGAAGCATGTAAATTTGCATGCACTTATGCCATTATTAAGAGCATAAAAACCGGATAACAGAACTGCAAAGGCAGTGGAGACAGTGGAGGAATTATAGGTAAAGATTGGTACCGTTGTTTTATGGATTGCCTTAAAACTCTATCAGTAAGAACGCCAATAAGTACAAGCCTATGACGGACAACTGCTGTCAACTGTCACAGTTTAGGAGCTTTCTTTAACAACCTGGATTGAGGCCTATATAAACACATGTTCAGACCACAAGACATCTGAAGTCTTCACGAATCAGGTCTGAAAAAATCCACAAGCCTGATAAAATCATTGCACAGCAAGGCCAGAAGTAAGTAGGGAAGGTCACGTCAGCAGAAAGAGGTCAGTTGACCACGATTTGTGCTGGTCTTAATGTGTTGGGAATACAGTCCTTCCTCTACTTATTTCCCCGCAAAAACAGTGTCCGGAAATTTTACTCAGGGGAGCTTTACCAGGTACCATTACGATCAGCTCAGAAAATACTTCTGGCTGGATGACTGCCTCTCATTCTTTGCTTTACTTGCAGCATTTTATCAATCAAACCCAAAAAATCAACAGGAAAAAAATATGAAAAAGTCAGAAGTGCTCACTGACACCCCCATGAAAGAATGCATTACTGCTAGGATAAAAGCTGTATCTGCCAAAAAGCCCTAATCCTGGAACGGAAGAAAGTCAGACAAGTGAAAAGACTAAAAATCAAAAGCGTGTCTCTTGCAACAAGAGTTACAGTTAGAGTGACGATTCTGACATCAATGATCCTGTATACAACAACTCTTCAGACCCCAGCATAGACATTGAAGAAAAGCCCCCTACCAGCAACTTCTAATTTGACACTGAGAAAGTCAAGGCTGGTGATTACATTCTGATTGAGCTGAAGAGCAAGAAAGGGAATTCTGTTCACAATATTATTATTATAATATTGCGCAGTAGCAACTGAAGAACTTAAGGTCCACTTTTGGAGGAGACTAGAGCAAGAGACTTTGCGCTAACTGACAAGATGGATAGTGTCTTAAAGACAGAAGTTGAAATAAAACTGCCACCACTGAAAGGTAGAACACCAAGATTAGCGGATCGGCTTACTTTTGGTGTTGATCAGTCAGTGTATAATTTGAAATTAATGCTCTTTAGTTTTTTTAAACCTTAATGAAATTCATTTTGTAGTTTTTTATGCTGACCATATTCTTTCTTAGCTTTATAGCCGAAAAACAAGCTTTAATGTTCCCCTGGTCACTTTTCTTTTTCTTTTGTCCGGTGGCCAAACGTAAGCCAGAGACGACCAAACCAGTGCTGGGGTGGCCCAGGTTTGGCACTCTTGACCACTTGGATAGAGAGGCATCCATGTGGAAAAATGGCGGAGTATTTCTTATTGTCTTTTTCAAGGATGGTATTGAATGAGTTATTTTTGCTTTGGCATGCTCAGCAACGTCTTATCGCTTGAATCAATCCATGGAGAATTAAACAAGTCAAAATCAGCCGATCGTGGGCCAGTCTCCTATCTATATATTGGACCGAAAATCAATATTGAAGATCAAAACGTAAATGTTGGTATCGCAAACAATATTTGGAAATTTCTGTTTATTTCCAGCTTATTTAACCATCTACCAGGTAACATCCAACAAAAAATTCCAACATACGAAAAGTTCTCGCTAATATCTATCGTAAATTTGAAGTTCTTCGGGGGGACAGCTGCCCTCCTCCCCCCCCCCCTTCCCTACGCCCATGGGTGCAACCCCCCCCCCAGAGCCCTGGGGTAAAGGCCTTAAGTTATGACCTGGGGACATGTAAGGTTCTTATGGAATGCATGTAAAGGTATGCATTACATTTACATGCACTAGAAAATTTATTATCTATAATAAGTAATACATTGTGCCAACAATGTTGGCACAATGTATTGTGCCAACATTGTTGGCATTCGATTGGAAATTGAAAGGGATAGTGCCGTTCTTAATAGTCGGAAGTGATTGGAGGGCAACTAACCCCCCTCTCATGCCCACCAATTCCCCAAACAGATTCAATAAAAATTTTTAGATAACCATTTTGTTCAACGTAGTTCCAAGTTCTGGAAATTAGGTCTTTGAGGATGACAACCCCCCCCCCCCACAGCCCTCTGGGCAAGGGTTGTAAGTTTTACCCTGGAGGCAAATAAGGTTCTTATATAAAGCGTTGTTGTAGAAACTTCAAAAAGGGCTCATGTGATTGGAAAATGAAAGGGCTAGTACCCTTGTCAATAGTCGAAAGTGATTAGAGGCCAACTAACCTCCCTCTCACGCCCACCATTTCCCTAAACACATCCAATCAAAATTTTGAGGTAGTCATTTTGTTCAATGTAGTTGAAAGGTCCGGAAATTATATCTTTGAGGATGACACTCCCCCACAGCCCTCAGGGCAAGGGTTGTAAGTTTTACCCTGGGGTCATGTAAAGATTTTATAGAAAGTACTATCGTAGAAACTTCAAAAAGGGCTCATTCGATTGGAAAATGAAATCGCTAGTGCCTTTGTTATTAGTCGGAAGTGATTGGAGGGCAACTAACCCCCTCTCATGCCCATCATTTCCCCGAACAAATTCAATCAAAATTTTGAGATAGCCATTTTCTTCAACGTAGTTGAAAGGTCCGGAAATTATGTGTTTGTGGGTGACAAACCGCTCACAGTCCTCAGGGCAAAGGTTGTAAGTTATGCCCTGGGGGGATATAAGGTTCTTATAGAAAGTGTTGTCGTAGAAACTTCAAAAAGGGCTCATTCAATTTGGAATTGAGAGGGCTAGTGCCTTTATTAATAGTTAAAAGCGATCGGAGGGTGAAGGCTCCCCGACGTGCATCATTTCCCCAAACACTTCTGATCAACATTTTGATATGTCCATTTTGTTGAACGTAGTTGAATGGTCCGGAAATTATGTGTTTGAGTATGACACCCCCAAAACCCCCAGGGCTAAGATTGTAAGTTATACCCTGGGGACATATAAGGCTTTTATAGAAAGGGTTGTCGTAAAAACTTCAAAAAGGGCTCATTTGGTTGAAAACGGAGAGGTCTATTGCCATTTTTAATCATCAAAAGAAATTGGAGGGAGAATCACCCCACCATTTAAAAATTCTTTCTAATGTTTTCACTTTTATAATTTTAAGAAATCAAAAATTAATTAAAATTTTAAGGAATAAATATCAGCATATGTATATTAAACTGACAATGCACATTCATTTGAATTTTTTTCCGTAAAGTACAAATTATATTCTTGCTTTTAGAAAGCATACGGGTTTTGAACCCTACTCGTATTAATTTCTGCTCGTTTTGAGTTTGACTGTTATTTATTTTACTTTCTGTTCGTTTTGGGTCTCATTTATTTATTGATACTGATATGTGGTAGTTGTATGCTTGGTAGATTAGTTGATTCTATTTCTGTTAATTTTTGGTTTAATGGAGTTCTTTACTTTTTTTTGAAAAACTTATTTTGTGGAAAAAGTTTTCTTTAATTAATATTTGAAAATATCATAGAATAAAGAATACAAGGGCACTACTTTTATTTGTTTAGAATGTTTTCTTCAGAAGTAGCCAACCACTATATGTTTATCAATCACTGCAATAACAAATGAATTGTATCATTTGATCTCTTTGTAAGCTCAAACATTTTGTCTTCTAGCCCATTTTCTAGCAATAAGATGAACATACCACTCAATGCACCCTTCTGTGTTCATTCCAGATATACTAATTGCTACAATCATAAGTTTAATTTTGAGCCCTTAAAAGGGCCCTAAGTGACACATTGTCCCTTTTTTAGCTTATAGAGCTAAGATAAAACACTTTGATTTCAAATCTAATGCTAAGTTGATAGTTCACAGTCTTATACTCCCCTTGAATGGATTTATTATAGTCAGATCTGGTAAACTTAAGAAGTTCTAAATCTTATATTACCTTAAATTAGACTTGCTAGCTATAGAGGAAGCCTGTATCTGCCAGTTTTAGTGATGCTAGTGAGCTGACTTGTCTGTGGGGCCCCAAATGGTGCACCATATTTTGTTGAACCATTCCTTGTCCACTGACAATGCTATTGTTGTCAGCCTATAGGCAGGGGCGTAGCTCCAGAATTTCCATTTGGGGGAGGGGCAAGAGGGGTCTATATTCAGATAGTCAAGGGGCATGGGCTATATAATATTTTTTTTCTGCAAATTGTTCGGGGGTAACTACCACCAGGCCTTGGCCTTGGCAACAGCTGCTTATATATGATGATTGAAATTCAGCTCATTGTCATCTACTACATCAAGTTCTCTTTTGGTACAGCTGTGGGAGGTATCTTTGCAGTATTCACCCCTACACTCCATATGGTACTTGGTGCAAGGGCTTTTCTTCCCAAGATGAATGGTCTTGCATTTGTATGCACTAGATTCCAGCTTCTAGGTGTTAGTTTATCGCGTAAATGCATAGAGGTCTGGCTGGGTTGACGGGATATTCTCTGCTGTGTATGCTCAACCTGTAAGTTTCGGATCATATACATACAGGCCTACTTGGGTAGGCCCCAAGACTGTGCCTTGGTGTTGACCATGCCAAGACTGTATATTTTCAACATTTAATAAATATTTTCACAAGTTCAGAGGTTATTTTAGCGTGCTAAATTGTATAGTAAAATTAAAATTACAAAATTACAAGTAAAATTACAATTCTTTCAAATATTGCTTGTTGTAAATAGAAGAACCTCTTGAAAAAATTCAAAAAGAAAAATCAATGCCTTTCTTATCTGTGCTGTCACAATTACACACCAGACCCCCTTGAAATAGCAAATCTTAGGCTGTATATGAAAGTTTACTGATTACGGGAGTTAGTAGGGCAAGGGTTGTAAGTTATGCCCTGGAGGAATGTAAGGTTTTTATAGAAAGAGTGGTCATATAAACGGAGGGGGCTGGTTGGATTGGTAATCAGACGCTCTAGTGCTCTTTTTAGAGTCAAAGTGATCGGAGTGCAGCTACCCCCTCCTCCATACACGTTGTATTGTCCCGAAATGCATCTAATAGAAATTTTGAGATAGCCATTCTATTCAGAATAGTCTAAATATCATATAACAAGAATTTTGGGGTTGAAACAGACCCCAGAAATTAGGGGCAAGGGTTGTAAATTATGCCCAGGGGGTATTCAAGGTTTTTGTGGAATGGATGGTTGTTTAAGTTTAGAAGAGGCTCATTTGGTTGAAAATTGAAAGTTCTAGATCCCTTTTAAGCGTCAAAAGTGATGGACGACAAAAGATTGCATTGTGTGGATACTATGGGTGCCATAACAAGAGTGGGCATTCCCTCCCAATCTCATTTGGACAAAATTCTACATATCTGTCCGCTTTTTACCTTTTTTGCGATTTCGTCTTTTAAAATCAGGTAAGAGCTTGAAACCCTGCTATTCAAATTTTGCAGAGTCATGTTAAGGACCGCCTTCTAAATCCGTTTGTATTCATCAAAAGATAACCGCCCCATTTTGCACAGTAAATCTCTTCTGCATAGCTAATTTTCGGCTTTCATACCTTCCAACCTTAATGTTTTTTTTTGAAAAGTTAAATACTTTTGATCGAATAGTTACTTTTTGACAGGATGTGATGGTTTGCTTAATATCTGCAATAATTACCGACCAGGTTTGTCTGGATACTATCGCTGCCTAATTACTTCCGAACAAGGCGGTTTTACCTTTCTTGAAGCTATTGTGAAACAGAGGCATACTTGGAATTAGATATGCAATTTGATTAATTCATTACTTGTATTCTTTTTTTTTCATTGTCCTCCCTTTGATTACTAATCAAGAAGAGAACTAATATGACGCGTTCTTTTATTACAATTTTCGAAACATTTCCTGGATGCTAAGTTTATATTCAGTTATATTCAGGTGATATTTTCTGAAAATGCTGAGAAGGATGTTGAACTGAATCAAAACACACTATTTGCATGTGCTTTGCCAAAAGGAAGTATCACCAATATCTCAGGAACAAATTAGAGTATTAAGTTGATAATTTCAGGACATATAGAGGTGGATGTTGAAGTAACGAAAAGAAACTATGTGAAACCTACTATTATAATTGCTACGAATACTATTTCTATTGAGGCTAAGGGTATTAAGGTTTTCAGGGAATGTTTAGTCTGGTACTCAAGATATGAGTATTGTCTGAAAGGGCACTGTACGTTTAGAGTGTACCTTTGCCAAACTATGGACGGAGAGTATAGCGTTGATCTCACTAAATCAATTTGAAACCTATTGGGTAGTTACCCCCAACGCTAGTGTTCTGTTAGACTTTCATCGTGAACACAAATCAAAGAATCGATGTTTTTAACTTGGATCCGTATCAAACAGCGAAGAATATAGAATTTTTTGATCCTCTTGGTCTACCATATGCATTCTACACGCCTCAGATTAAAAGATTTCCCACTTGAAAGAAGTGGAAAATCTATTGTTCAAAATCGGAAGCGAGGACAAGATTATCAACCAAAAGCTATGGTTTTCATGCATTTTACATTTTATTTTTCGATGTAGTGACTATACTTACAATGAATTTATCAACATTTCTATAGACAATCCTCGATTGAATGACTTCATAGTAGAAAATACCCTTTCCTACCTGTATAATATTAATTTCAGTGCCCTAAGAATAAAATATTTTAATAATGTATATAAATTTGTTTATTAATGAAACATATATATACAATAAAAAAATTCTTTGTCTTTTATCTTTTAGATTTTTTCTTCTTCGTCATTTAGGTGGCATTTTCCACAACATAATGTAACTTCATTTTTATTATATCTCTTTGTGAAGCCAATGATACTATTATGATTCATATTGTAAAATTCACATGTTTTAATTTACTTATTTAAAGTAATGTCACACACAGTATTCTCATATGAGGAATTTTATTTCTGTATCAGCCAAATAAAAATCACTAGGTTTATAATCATAATTACCATCCTCACAACGATGACATACAAACCATTCTCTCTTGTTGTTTTGACAGTTGAAACGTGTTCCAAATTCTTCTTCCCGAAACATTTTAAATCCACGACGATACCAATCCCTTAGAAATAAACTGAAATCACGTTTTGAGTTTTTTCCAATCATACCAAGGTAAACATTTTCCCATCGATCAAACTTATCATAGTGACAATTTGAATATAGGTATGCTCTAGGGTGAGAGTTGTAAATCACTTCAAGACAGGAATTACAGTCCTTAATTTGTACCGCATATCCTCTATGCAATTTACAGGGATTGCATAACCTACACCTTTCGTTATAGTCATCAACAGTAGTGCAGTTCTCAGATGACGACCAGCTGCCCAATTTATGTAAACAGAGTGGACATGCGTAGAACATTTTCTTCGCTTTTGAATCTCACATCACCAAATAGAAACTGAGTTGCAAACGATAGGAATGTTCTTTTTTATGTGTAGGGAGAGAGACATGGGCGCCCATAAGGGCTGAATGATGGTGTCATATATTTGTATTAATTTGAAAAACTTTCCACAGAATAAGTTTCAAAGAAAAGTGAAGAACTCTATTAAGCCAAAAATGGGCAGAAATAAAGTCAAATAATTTTCCAAGCGTAAACCTACCACAAATCACTATCAACAGTTAAATTAAACTCAAAATGAACAGAAATCATAATAAATAGCCGAGTCAACTCAAAAAGAGCAAAGATTAACATTAATAGGGCTGACAACCCCCATGCATTCTCAAGACCAGAACATAACTTAGGCTTTACTGAAAAAAATACTAATAAAAAAAATGACCATGGATCGTCAGTTTAATTTACCTATACTGATATTTATTCCTCAAAATAAAGAATGGGTAAAAAAAGTGAGCAAAAAAGTTTTTTACTTATTTAAGTAAAAATTAGTGAAAACATTTAAACATATTTTGTTTTCAGTAAAGCTCATAGTTTGTTTTGATTTAGTTCAACGTCCGCCTAAATATTTCTTATATTTAATTACTGAAGACATTGTTATATTCTCTTGGACTATTGGCTACAAAATGGCTGTCTCACAATTTCGATCGAATGTGTTTGGGGGAAAGATGATATCCGGGAGCGGGGGGGCTAGCTGCCCTCCGATAAATTTGACTACTAAAAACGGCTCTTCAACTTCCGATTTCCAATCCAATGAGCCCCCTCCGAAATTTGTACGACCACAGTTTCCATAAAAACCTTAAATGCCCTCGGGTCATAGCTTACAACCCTTGCCCTGAGGACTGTGAGGGGGCTCATCCTCAAAGACATAATTTCTGGACTTTTAAACTACGTCAAAAAAAACAATCTCGAAATGTTGACTGGAAGTGTTTGGGCGTAGGGGGGTGGTTGCCCTCCCATCACTTTTGACTATTAAAGAAGGTACTAGCCCTTTCAATTATCAACTGACTGAGCCCTTTTTGAAGTTTCTACGACAACAAATGGCCATCTTAAAATTTCTATCAGGTGTGTTTCTGGAAAATACGACTTGTGTGTGTGTGCGGGGGGGGGGGGGTATTTACCGGCTGATCATTTTGATTTTTAAAAAGAGCAATATAACTTCTGATTACCAATCCATTGAGCCCTCTTTGAAGTTTATACGAACACCATTTCTATAAAAAACCTAACATGACTTCGGGCATAACTTATAATCTCTGACCTGAAGGCTATATGGGGGGGGGGGGTATCCTCAAAGACAAAATTTCTGAGCCTTTCAACTACATTTAACAAAAAGGATATATCAAAAATTATGATTGAATGTGTTTGGGGAAATGATTGGTGTATGGAGAGGGGCTGTATGACCTCCAATCACTTTTGACTGTTAAAAAGGCCAGTAGAAATTCTGATTACGATTCAAATGAGCCCCCTTTGAGGTCTATACGACCACCCTTTCTTTAAAAAAAACCTTATATCCCCACAGGGCATAAGTTACAACCCTTGCCCTGAGGGTTGTGGGGGGGGGTTGTCATTCCCAAAGTCACAATTTCCGGACCTTAAAGCTAAATTGAACAAAATTGGCTATCTCAAAACTTTGATTGGATGTGTTTGGGGAAGAGATTGACATGGGGGCGGGGGAGCTGGTTCCCCTTCATGAGCTCTTTTGAAGTTCCTATGACATTTTTTTCTATAAGAAGTGCCCTGGTCTAAAAAGAACAAAATATTGTGCCCACATTGCTCTTTACTTAGGCTAGGGCTGCCTATGATATTTTGTCTTGAGATTTCAATTATACAGCACTGGAAGTGCCGATTAGATTAGGTAAGCCCCCCCCCCCATAAAATTCAGTCTATGGGCGCCCATGGAGAGGGAGGAGTAATCAAGTGACGTTAAAATCAATTATATCTGTTTAGACAGGATTTTTTAAATACTCGACTGTTCTCACGAAAAATAGTCTTAACTAAACATGGAAACTTGAATGTTTTTAGGTAGTGTTCAAGAGCAAATTCGTAATATAATTTTGTTTTGTTTCAATTAGTATGTAAATAAATCGAGTAAATGCGTTTGGCCCACAACTTAAAAGCCTCATACATTAATCCAAAGTTGGGGAATCATTTTCCGTGATATTGTCAAGCATTCTTTCAGAGAATATTTTCTTTTGCACTGACAGCCTCTAAAATTGATCATTTAGATTCAAACATTTTTCCAATGTCACAAGATTCCTCATGATTTTTTGTTTCTCAAATCCATCCTTTTTTTGTTCTTGACAATCCCACTACCGATTATAGAATAAACTAACAGAGCCAAGATTCTCTCTACTTTGTGCACACTCTCAACGCTTATTGGTTCCCTAGAGAGAGGAGTAAACGATCAACTAAAATATCTAACAAGAAATCAAAAATAATTACAAAATATTTTTTATTGTCAGAAATGTAGTAATAGAATAATTTACATTTCACTTTTTTTTCACGAGGCGAGTAAATCCGTTGTTCTCTATGTGCTTCATGATTGCATTCAATCCATGTTGTAGTCTGGTTGTGTACATTATATTCACATTTGCTGCGAAACATAATTGTTCTTCCAACTTAAAATTACTCAAAGATAAAACATATCTACCAAACATCTCATCCCACTGAAAAATTAGTCGACAATCCTTTCCAATCTCAACTGCTACATTGGGGGCTCTTGTCTTCATATCATCACTGTCAACTCCTTCAAGTTGCAATAGTGTAAAATATCTTGTTTTTAGATATTAGAATGTTTTTCGAACTTGAATCAATGTAAACTAATCAATTGTCTATGGGAACTGTGATACTAAGTAACTCTCCATCAAACTTTTATACCAATGATCAATTGATGATTGCCGGGTGGGTACCGTGCACCTGACTGCTTGTATCCAAAGGCCCATTTGACCAAGAAATAACAGCTGACAAGCGTTTCCTGGAAATATTTTTATCACTGGATGCTAAGATGAGGTTATGTGTCGTAGGAATGGTGGGAGTACATGGCGCTTAAAGTCATTGAGGGACCCCGGGGTAGGGCTGCGCTAAACCAATTGAGGAACTCCAGGGGTACATGGCGCTCAAACCAATTGAGGGACCCCGGGGATGGATTACGCTTAAACCAATTGAGGGAACCGGGGGGTACATGGTGCTTAAACCAATTGAGGGACCCCAGGGGTGCATGGTGATTAAACCACTTGAGGAACCCTGGGGCTGGGCTGCGTTTAAACCAATTGAGGGACCCCGGGGGGTACGTGGCGCTTAAACCAATTGAAGGACCCCGGGTTAGGGCTACGCTTAAACCAATCAAAGGACCCTGGGGGTGGGCTGCGCTTAAACCAATTGACTCCATACTACTTCTAAGCTCCATGAAATGCCATTGAACTGTTGAAAAACAGCACCTTTACGTCATACCCTGAAACAGAAGCTTGGCGTGCTCCTGATTCCAGACCACGAGGTAGTTTAGTATAGAAATTGAAAGTTTGATTGTTTGCACCTTATTTGATTTTTTTTCCTGCTAAAATAATATTTTATCATGACTGATTTTATTTTTAAATTTAAATGTTCTGCCAAAGTAATCTAATTTGTATTTTTTAGGAACCACGCAAAAATATCAATCATTAACTTAGATGAACTGAAAGCTCAGAGAGACGGTGTTGACTATAATTCAGAAGAAGGGTCTGGTACCCCAAGCGATACCAGTTTTGAATTAAGTGATCAATTTACAGATGAGGAAAATGACATAAATGCATCTCATTCTAAGCAAAAGAGAATCGAAAGACTTAATAGAAATATACCCC
Source organism: Artemia sp. Qi Xiang Cuo (assembly GCF_049724085.1). Classification (NCBI taxonomy): domain Eukaryota; kingdom Metazoa; phylum Arthropoda; class Branchiopoda; order Anostraca; family Artemiidae; genus Artemia; species Artemia sp. Qi Xiang Cuo. The sequence goes on along the minus strand of NC_142812.1, from coordinate 34,000,645 downwards.
ATTCTACCCCTAAGAAAATAGACAAAGATTATTTGTCAGGAACTAAAATTCATGAGCGTACAGTGAGCAACAACTATGGTTTGGTATTAGCTCCAAAACTAGATGTATTTGCAAGAAATGGAAATCCCTTGAAAGTTTGTCTGATCGGAGGTTCAAGGATAGATACTGATACTTTAACGGCGTGTGGGGCAAAACTTGTAAAACAAACAGATGATTACGACTTGATTTTAGCATCTAGGGATACAAATCAGGACAGAATTAAGGATGATATTTTCTCTGTCGATTATATTCATATGTGTGTCAGAAAGAAGAAATTGGTGGATGTCATACCATTTCGACTAAATAAAATTTCAAAATTCTACAACCCTGAAATTTTCGAGTCAATTGTTCAAGGGATCGCTGATCGAAGTTCCTTGCAGCCCAAAGACTCACCAGGTAATTAGTATTTATTTGCTAAATAATATATTGAAAATGTACTTGATTTTTATATAGGTTGCTCATTAGTGTATTTAAATAATTTCTTAGACCTCGCTGTCTTTCCAATTACACTTCAATATAAGCGAGAATAAAAACGGGATAAAACTTTTATGGCAGTCAAACTTGGAAAAAACAAAATAATATATATATATATATATATATATATATATATATATATATATATATATATATATATATATATATATATATATATATATATATATATATATATATATATATATATATATATATAATAATATATATTTATATAAAATATATTTTATAGCCATAATATAGAAAAATCAATGTTGCTGATAGATTACTATCGTTACATATCAAACAACTTGTCTACTTTATTAGTTCATTCGAGCAATCTCCATTTTTATTGTTGGTGTTTTTTCTTGATATTCTGACCAATAAAAATCATACTGTCCTACGCATATATAGCATTCAATCAAATGCAAATGAAACTCAAGCTGTTTAGTTTTTGAGAGGAGGGGGGACACCACTCTCATTTAAAAAGCTTCATTAGTCTTGTGATAATATTTATTATTTTGTGTTGTTGCTGATATGACAAATGAAAAAGACACAGCTCGAGATATAAACTGACTTTAGTAAAGTGGAAATGACGCTTGATTACTCATTTTAGCCTTTGTTCAAGATACAAGATTTTTAGATTCAAGATTCGTACTTACACACAATACACAAACACATATATCCAAACAGAGCCAACATCGATCTAAGCTTGAAACAAAGTCTACGTTTTATAAAAAAAAAACAATTCATTAATCACCTAAATCACAAAAATAATGAAAACAAAGAAAAAGTAAAACCCCCAAACATGGCAAATTGGGACAGTAAAAAGAACAAAAAGGAATAGGCTAAACCAGTGTGGCAAGATCACAACACTATGCTACAAAACATTCAAGTACAAGATAACCATGTCATCAGTAATAAATTATATGTTCTGTTATATTTTTTTTTTCTTTGAAAAGAGCGGTAATTTAGTCTGTTTTTGAATTCAATGTTTAGTTTAAGCTTATTTGCTATAAAAGTGGATTTGAAATCGAATCGACAATCTAGCTCTTTTACAATCCGTTTTTGTTTTAGGATCTGCATGTTTGATCTGATTATTCATATTAATTTCTATTGGTTTTATGCTCCGTTTTCTCATTGATACTAATTTTACTTATTTTAAGTGTTAATTATATGAAAAAAATTCAAATGAAAGTAAAGAGCGACATTCAAGCTTAAAATGAAGAGAAATTATCCAGTAAATAAGGGTTGGCTACCCTTCCTTAACTCCCCGCTCTTCACGCTTAAGTTTTATAGTATTATTCTAACAATATTTCCAAGTTCAACAAATGTAAATAAAGGGTACTTGCAAGTGTGTTTTTACTGATTGCCTAGTGGAACTTTTAAAGTGAAATTTTATTGCTTCACGCAAATGCACATTATTCAACTCTTCCATTTTTAGGTATAGTGAAGGCAAAAAGTTAAAATTTGGGGCCTACAAAATTTGTTTGCCTAGTGTCAGATGTCATATTTGAATACAGCTGATCCTAGAAGTATTTTGTTTTCATTAAGGTCCCCCTGGCATATCCAAGGTCTGCATATCTTGTAAGGTACAACCATAACAGAGAAAAAAAACTGAGGTCAGTTTTGATCATCACGAACCGATACAGCCAGAATTAGTTTCAATTTTTTGTCTGCATAGCAGTCCAACCCACCCAAGAAACTTATGAATGTCCTTTTCAAGCCGATTAGAGAGATGGAGTTTAAAATCCCACTTTTATGTGTCTTGAATCTTATAATCCTTAGATTTGGAATTGCCAAAAATATTTAAAGTCAAGTTCCTGGGTTGAGAAAAAGAATGAAGAGTCCTAACTGATCGAAAAACAGTTTCGGGACTATTTTTGGCGAAACATTTTTTTTTTACCTTTTTTTCTCTGAACAAGGGTTGCCTTGACCTAAAAGGTTACGAGTATATGGTATGTCTTTAAGCTATTAAGAAAAAACTGTGGGTCTCTTTTTGGACCACGATATTTAGGAGACAAAATATATTTTGGGACTTTTGTCCCTACCCCTAAACATAATTCATGAATTCTCCTTACCCTCTCTAAACACTCCTTGGAGTTTTAAATCGATCCGTACAATCATTTCCAAGATATAACATATTCTATTCTGCTATTTTCATATGTAAATAATTTTTCGATTACTCGAAGGGTTAATAGTGATAAAACGTTTAGGTGGATTGAAGATGAAGAGTTGTTGGCCCCCACATCTCTTCCTCTAATCACAAAATGTATGATCCCCTTGCCTCCTCCTCCCTAAACATTCTGGTAGTTTCAGCTCGATCTCCGCAAGTCGTTACCGAGATGTTTCCGATATGCTATTTACAGGCCAATGAGTCTTTGGGGGAATAGTAAAATGTAATATTGTATGTGTATTTCATGATGAATATATCTTATTTTAACGTGGGTGCAGGATTTCTTTTGATTTACAGCTGCCCTTTCCTGGTGTTTAAATTTTTTTCGTACCTAGTTTAGTTAGTTTGATTTTCAATATATTGGGAAAAGCAGTCGGTTTTTACTTTTCATTAACAAAACTTGCAGAAAAGGTAGCCTTTCCTCTTCTTCAAACTCTACTCTAGATTTAACCTAGACCAAAAGACACTATGTGCATCCAGGTTATCAAAAGGGCGTGTCTGCAATATCTTTTGATCGACTAAGAGTATTAACTTGGAGCTTTCAGGGTTATTTCTATTACTACTGCTATGATTGCAACGGCGACTACTTGTAACTGTAACTACTTACGATTACTTGTGACTGCGAATACTTGTGGTTACGAATGGGACTACTTGGGGCTGCAATTACTTTTGACTGTGACTACTTGAGACTACGTCAACTTATGACTGAGTCTGCGACTACTTGCTTCGACATATGACTGCAATGAACTGCAAATGCGAATACTTGTGACTACGACTACTACTGGTAGCAATCTGGTTGTGACTGCTACTACTAGTAGTACTATTAAACTAAATAAAAAGGGATTAAGTGGACCCGGCTTGTCAAAAGAGCTTTTCTACAATATCTCAAGAATGGCCAAGGTTATTAAGTTAAAAAATCCGGAGGATGTTGAACTAAATCAAAAGATTATTTGCATCCACGGGCTCTAAAGGGCGTATCAGAAATATCTCAGGAACTGCTAAGGTCAATAAGTTAATACTTTCAGAGAATGTTGTGGGAATGTAATACCAAATCAAAAGACACTAAGTTCATTCAGGTTGTCAAAAGGCCGTACCTGGGAGTTTCTATATTTATCTCAAGAGCGGCTGTGGGTATTAAGTTGAAAAATTTCAGAGAATTTTGAGTGGATATTGAACTTGAAGTGACTGTGTCCATCCCGGTTGTCAAAAAAGAGTGTCTACAATATCTCAGAAATGCTTTTTAAGTTCAAGTTCAAACTTTTAGGAAATTTCGATTCGGACATGAACTAAATAAAAAGACGCCATATGTATCCAGGTTGTCAAAATGGTATATCTGCAATATCTCAGGAACGGATAATTAAGATGGAACCTCCAGAAAATTTTGAGGGGGGATATTAAGTTTATTCCATTTTCATTCATATGTAATCTTTCGAACGTTTTCTAAGGACTTTTCTTTCGAGCATATTATCGAGAAATTGCTGTTGAATCACAAGCTCAAGATCGGTTCCATTTTCATTCATATGTAATCTTTCGAACTTTTTCCAAGGACTATTCTTTCGAGCATATTATCTAGAAATCGCTGTTGAATCAAAAGCTCAAGAACGGTTCCAAACCCTGATTTCTAATTGTACCAAATTTATTTAAAATTAAAATTTAGCTGAAAACGAGAAAAAATGGAGAAACATTGATAATATTAACCACTAAAAAAACTTTGACAGTCAAAAACAAACAGAAATAAATAAAAAAAAAACTTCCCCAAAAAACGTTTTTCAAGGAAAATTAAAGAGCTGTATTAAAGCTTAAGGCTATCAGTGACCAAAAATCATAGGCAGCGCTGTCTAAGTAAAGGGCAATGTTGGCACAATATATGATTTATTTGTTATTTTTTTACCAAGGCACTTCGTATAGAAGGAGTTGTCATAAAAACTTCGGAAGGAGCTCATTCGATTGTAAATTGAAACCTCTAGTGCCGTTTTTAAGAGTCAAAAGTGATCGGAGGCAACATGCCCCCTCCCAGGCTCATCAATTCCCCAAACACATCGAATCAAAATTTTGAGATAGCCATTTTGTTCAGCATAGTTAAAGGTCCAGTAACTATGTCTTTTGGGATGTCCCCCCCACAGCCCTCGGAGCAAGGGCTGCAAGTTACGCAATTCGCTCATTGTTTAAATATAGTATTTGTTATTAAGAAAGATATTCAGGCATTCAGGTGCAACATTTCAGAGACTTTTGAGGGGAGTGTTAAACTCAATCCAAACACGTTATATGCATACGGCTTGTTAAGAGGGAACTTCCAGGAAATGATAAGAGGAAGGATCATTTGACCAAAAAGGCAATACTTACACGCTACTATTACTAATACCATTACTACAACTACTGCTTTAGCAAATACAACCAAGGCTGAGGGTATTGAAGTGAAAAGTTGAGAAAATGTTGAGGGGAAAGTTGCACTAAATCAAAACATACTATGTGCATACAGATTGTCCAAAGGATGTCTCAGTAATATCTTTGGAACGACTTACCTCATCAATCTTAAACTTCCAGGGTATCATGAAGGGGATATTCAACAGGCAAAGCGGCAACATGTACATACTACTACTGCTATTATACTGCTTCTACTATTCTTGCTGTTACTACTAATACAACACTACTACTGCTCCTGCTACTACCAATAGTTCATTGATACTAGTAATTTTAATAATAAGGGTGTGAAAGGGAAAATTTGAGAGAATATAAAGGGGAAATTTGAACTAAATCAAGCGTATATAGATTGTCGAAAGGGCGTATCTCAGTAATGGACAAGGTATTAAGTTGGAACTTTCAGGCAATGCTTCTGTGGCATGTACTACCAAGGCTGAGAATATTGAAGTCAATATTTGACGAAATGTTGAGGGAAAAGTTGAACCAAATCAAAACATACTATGTGCATACAGATTGTCAAAAGAGTGTATCAGCAATGTCTTTGGAACGGCTTATCATATCAAGATGAAACTTAAAGGGTATCATGGGGGGATATTCAACTTGGCCAAAAGGCAACATCCGTGTACTACTACTGCTATTAATACTACTGCTAATACTGTTACTATTACTACTAATACAACACTACTATTGCTCCTACTACTACCACTATTACTATGATACTAGTACTATTAAGGCTAAGGGTGTGAAGGTGAAATCTATGTGCATGCAGATTGTCAAAAGGGTGTATCTCAGGAATGGATTAGGGAATTAAGGTGGAACTTTCAGGGAATGCTTAAAAGGGAAGATCAATTGACCGAAAGGCATTATGCGCACGCTACTACAAATACTACTACCATTGCTACTTTAGTACTACTCCAACTACTACTTCCAGTGCAACTACTACTAACGCTAAGAGTAATAAGACGAAAATTACAGGAAGTGTTGAGGGGGAAGCTGAGCTACATTAATAAACATTATGAATATACAGGTTATCAAAAGAGTATATCAGCAATAGCATGGCAATGCTACTAGTGATATTGATGCTACTAGTCCTTGTGCCATTTCTGTTAATACCACTACTAGTCCTACAACTATTACTACTAGTACTCCTACTCTTACTACTGTGACTACTATTAGGCCTACAACTATGGTTAAGTGTATGGAGGTGATGTTTTCAGGGAATATTTAGGGGGAGGCGTTGCTCCCACTGTCTTAAGGAAATACTTTTTTTGTATTTCCATTTTCTTTTAGTCGCCCCTCCCCTTCCCCTTACATCTGTATGGATGGGTGGCAATGTATTCATCTTCTAACTCGTTTTTGAAAAATTATCAGATATGCCCTTACGTTTTCAGCACGAAGAAATAATCTTACACAATTAGACAACATAATAAATATCTTAATTGTACCTATTAAGTGTCTGAAGAGTAGGAGGCTAGAACTAAGTTAGTTCAAAGCAAGAAATTTGTAAGGATAGTACATAATAAACATATATTATTGTTATATAGGCTACTATACTTTGCTATGAGTGTTATAATCATGTGCTATTATTTTGTGTGATTTTCCATTTTTTTGCCATGGCCCAAAGCGGCTTTTATTGCAATAAATATCTATCTATCTATCTATCTATAATGCAACAATACTTACCAAATTGTCTATTTTTCTAACTAAGGTAAAAAAAAAAAAATCTTAGATAAAATTGTCTTTCCACTTCCCAATAAATGTAGGCTACGGATTTCTTTTTGAAAAAGATTTTCTTTATCACACTGTGAAGTACCGCAACCGATTTGCACTGTAGATTTGTTCTTGAAAATTTCACAAAAATTCCGACATGTAGAGCCCAACTTAGGCAATTCAAATTAGGCAATTTGTTTTTCAACTGTTTCTTGAATTTTCTCAGATTTAACTGTCAGACTGAACTGACCGAAAGAAAATTAATGAAAAGCAAGCTCTTTGTGCGATATAATATTAGCAAATGAGTTAAGAAAAAGGGGCTTACAATTTTGCGCCTTTGAGTAAAAGTGCTTTCTTTATTGTTGGGAGAAACAGAAATGTAGCAAAGCCTGTTGGGGTAAATTAAAACCAAAAACTTTTTTTTATGAATTTTTGAAAAGAAGAAACATAAATGCTATAGAATAGGCATGGGTAAACAACCTGATTTTGTTCAGTTTTGTCTTTTTCTAAAAAGATGAACATTAGTAAAACGTGTATACAATAGATGTGCTGTTTCTGTTTTTTAAGAAAACAACACAAGGGTTAATAAAGCCCAAACAGTGCCAATGATTATCCTAGATACCATCTTGAATAGACAGCACACTATTCAATTAATATTTATGCTATCATCGTTGTACACGGCCAAATATTTCCGACTTGTGTGATTTTTACCTGGCCATGAGGATTCTACAAAAACATGCAGGCCTATTCTAACCAATATAGTTTAAACATTTTTCTTTTGAATTCTGTTCATCTTTCATAGTAATTCTTTTACAAACGTTAAGGGGTATATCCCCCATCTATGAAAATGCCTTTTTATAAATAGCCTATATTATTATTCTTTTTTCCAGTTCCACAACCAGTATTTTCAGACACGATGAGCACATCCAGCTATAGCAAAAGAAGTCGATTACCATACAGATATAATGAACAGAAGAAAATAGTTGAATATATAATAAGGAACAAACTTTATAACGAGGTGAAAGGAACTTTGATTTGGAAAGAAATGGAGCAAGAAGAAAACTTGTTATCAAACAGAACCTGGCAGTCTATGAAAGAAAATTTTCTCAAAAAGATATATCCAAATATCAACGCTTTTGGCTTAATTCAGTCAGAAATCTCAAATTTTAGAAGGGGATTTGCCAAAAGCTACTATTAAATTGCCTTGCATTGCGTGATTATAAGTACTGAAATATCATATTTTATGCAGATATGCCTAACGTAGTTGCAAAATCAAGAAAAATTCTTTGATATAATAAATCATATAGTTTTTTCGCTTTGCCCATCTCATAACCATGTTCACAATTGTAATTTACTGTTAAAACCATTTGTGCTCTTTTAGAAGAAGCCAATAATCACAAAAATATTTTAATTGTAAAATAAAAAGATGACAATTTGTGCAAAGGTAATGTTTGTGTACAAGAAAATTTATGTTAATTAAAAGGGAATCACAAAAATAAAACCATATTCTTGGTTATTTTTTTAGTTTCACTTGGATATTTGATTTTTTATCAACCTCATAGCCTTCTTCCGTTAAACATTTGTAAAAAAAAAAAGGATAGATGAAAAAAGGATTCGAACAATCAGAAGAAGTTCTGTGTTCGATTGAGAAAGCGAGAATCATTTTGTTTTTATAATCGCGCTGTTTGAAGTTAAAGTCGATAATGAAAATTTTATAACCAGTGGTAATGAGAAGAATTGATTCAAATAAACCTGGTTGACAACACTCAGTAAACCTATTCCTTTACAGTTAAAACATTATTCTCTTCCTTGTTGTTAATCTTCAGGCTTCGTGGATGTATAACAAGTATTTTTATAGGGAACCTTTTTTTCCAATCGGTACCAAATATTATTCGTAAGGCTGCGCTCAAGATTGTTTTTTCTTGGCTACGGAACATTCATGAATTATGTAACCTTCGCCTTATGCAAAAAGTCTATTTCCCTTTCTAACAGATTTGTCCTCCTACTCCCCACTACTGGATACAGCCAAATTATTCATGTTCGAAGAAAAAATTTGTCGCATGTTTATCCAGTAAACTTAATCTGCACTGAGTTAAACTGATGGTACATCATTATCATAGTGTCAAGTGATTATTAGAGTGTTTATTCCTTTATTATTTCTTGTCTTTACAGATTAATAAACACCAAGTTACTTCTGATCTGATTAAGAATGATCGTCTTACTGGTAGGACCCTGATTGTGAAGAAGGAGTTCTCCTTCTCGTATTTTGTAGATGGATTTTTGCTGGCTCTGGCGGAATTTTTTCTCGCACACTAGTTCAAAGTATTTCTACGTGATCCCCTTCCTCTGCCCCGCAGTAATTCATTCAATATTTAAACCGTAAAATATAAAGTATAACATAAATTTACTATTTTCATGTCGCATTATCAATATAACTTAAGGATTGTTTTCACTTTCTAAAGGTAAAAAAGCAGGGTCATATTTTTGTTTCTTTGCTTTTTTTTTGCAAATGTTGTAACCAAACCATTAATTTAGATGCCTTGTGTCATTCTTTTCTCACTGGGAGTTGATACCAGTCCAACCAATCTATCTCTGTTCAACAATGACAGGAAGCAAGTTTTTATAAGCTTCATCTTGGAGAAGCTTCTTTTTCCATGTACCATAATTACTAGTATTGTTTATAGAACCCACAGAGCAATATACCGATTAGGCATATTTCCTCCAATTCAGATACTAAAAAGAAATCAATGGGCTGTGTAAGTCCGGAAGCCACAGCAAAACCGGCAGCATCCAATTGCAAGAATATTGGCAAGCCATCCCTGAAAAGGTTTTGTGAGCTGTTGGCCTGGCAAAATATTTCCATGCTAAACCTTTTTGAAATTCCTTGTTTAACTATGCAGTAATTATACCATGCCTAGTCAAAATTCCGAACTTTCTGGACAGACAGTGATTACTAGCCATGCATTCAATATACAGGGTTCGGACTCGCCTATAAATTCCAATAAATTCCTATATTTTAATGCACTCCTATAAAATGCCTATATTTTGGTTAAAATCCTATTATTCCGATATTTTCGGCTCAAGAGCACCAAGAACATTGCTCATGATTTGCAATTTTCACTGCTTGTTAAGTAAGCCAAGATGTGCTTTTCTTTGCTTTTGACTCTGCTTCTAGACTGTGCTGTCTTTCGGTGTAGATCGATAATTAATTACAACTGTTGAGCTGTTTGAACTTAACTAATGCTTTGTGTTGGGATTAGTAAGCTGCTTCTTCCTGGGCTATGCTGTTGTGTTGACTTAGTAGCCTATGTTTTGTTTTTTGTCATTTTAGGCCTGTCAGAAATGAGCGAAGACCAGTATATAGGCCAGCAGTCTCTGCTTAATGAGACTGTGAGTTCTTGCGACTTATGTGTTTCCTGGCTGAACGCTATAAAAGGCTGATGCGAATACGGCACAGTTTCGGACATATCCACATTTTTTCTTTATGACCTTTTAATCGGGGATGCTATTTTGCAGGTGATGCTTGGTAATTAGGTATGGGGCCTACCAAGTTCAATAGTTCATGGCTTGCTAAGACGAATTGCAGCGGTAGAAAGAATGGTGTAAGACTGGGAACGAGCAGTACTCGTTCTTTTGCAAACTCTGCTTGAAAAATCTTGGTTGAACAGCTAGGGTTGCTCAGCTAAACCAACATGTGCAATCTGCAGAACACAAAGCCGCAGTTACTGCTCAACTACATCTACTACAGCTTCACCTCACCGGATAATCTCGAGTTTATGAAACAACCAAGGATAAACCATTAGTTGGTACAAACATGTTTTGTGAGCGTGATGCCGCTTATAAAGCTGAGTTAATATGGGCACTTCAGACGGTAAAGAGTTCCATGTGTGCTAACTCTTCAGACTATATTGTCGCAACCTTTCATGCGATGTTCCCCGGTAAGATCTCCGACAGAATGTCCCTATGTGCGAAGAAACTGACGTATCTGATCACCAATGCGCTGCATCCTAACTATAAGCAAATGCTTGTGAAGGACATTCAGTCATATTTAGTACTATAACATGACGAGACAACCAACAACGCTGGTATTAAAGAGTTACAAATACGTGTTCGATATTGGTCCTCATACAGAAACGAAATCCAGAGCAGACATTTATGCACAAGTTTTATGGGCCACGCGACAAGTGATGACATGTATAGGAAGATTATGTCAGCCATTGAGCAGAATCAGCTACCACTTGAAAAACTGATCACGCTTGGAAATGAACAAAAGCGTTTGGAACAAGTTCAATGCCGGAAAAAAGAAAGTGACGGGAAAGGGAATGTTGAACATTGGTACTTGCAACATCCACGTAATTCGTAACGCTTTCTTGAAAGGTCTTCAGGTGTTCGAAGAAGAAAATTCCGACTTTGTTATTCTTGTGCATTCATTTTTCGACGGCTGGCCTACACGTTGTGAAGACTATCGAAAGTGCCAAAAGAAAGTGGGAGTTCCAGAGAATGATTTCATGAAGCATGTCCCAAGCCACTGGCTGTCGGGCGTGCCCTCGCTAGAATCATGCAGCAGTGGCCAGCAATTTTAGAGTACTTCCTGAACTTCGTGCCGAGAGAGAAAAAACTGAAGAATCTTTTGTCCACTCCCAAATTTCTGAAGATTGTGGCTTATAACACAAGTGCAACGATGAAGGCCCAGCTCGAGTTTGTTCTAGCCTCAGCAGAACTGTTCATGAGTTTCACCCAACTATTCCAGAGCGAAGAGCCTCTCATTCATGTTCTGCACTTAGAGATCAAAACACTAGTTGTGACGCTTTGCGGACGGGTCTTTACTCCAGGTTTCGTCACTGAGACTGAAAATTTCTCACCAGAAATGTTGAACCTTACTGAAAAATTTTCAGAAAATCCCATAGTTTCAGAAAATGTAGAACGAGCTTTCGGTGAGAAAGCAACACTGAAACACAAGGACATTTTCTATGTCAATGTGCGAAAATATTTTATTGCGGGTATTCGCCATATTTTGAACAAAGGTCCTCTGGAAAGGGATGGTTTTCTAGAGGCTTTACGCTGTTTGAGTCCGATCAACATGAAGGATTCAAGAAGCATTGCAGAAAGCCGTTGTGGCACGCGACATTACGATTGGAGTAAGCTCAGACGTCGCCTAGGCTGAGTGGCTGCTTTTGCGAACGGAAACTGGACCCCGTGAGGACATTACTCTCATCGATCATTTGTGGAGCCGTTCTTTTGGACTGGTGACTGAGCGCGGGGACAGCAAGTACCCGGAACTTACCAAGCTTATCAAAGCGGTGCTGATGTTGTCGCATGGCAGTGCAGATGTTGAGCGTGGGTTCTTGCATTCTGGTTAGATTCTTGGTGAAGACCAGGCCTTGATGTCTGAACGCGTTCTGGATGCGAGACTCATGGTATATGACACGTTGAGGCTTTATGGAGGAAAACCAGAACGGTTTGTCATTACAAAAGAGCTGTTGAATCTTGCACGTTCTGCACGTTCTTGGTATCAGCAATATCTTAATCAAAAGAAAAAATAAGGACTATATGAGAAGGAGGAAGCAGCTTTTGACGAGAACAACAAGCGGAAGTTGCAGAAGGTCCACGACAAAAGGAAAGAAATGGAAGACCTGGAAAGCAAAAGGGAAAAACTTAGAGCATCAGAGCAAGAAAAGAGAGGACAGTAGCAGATACTCTACTTCAGGAAGCGACCAAAAGAATGAAGAAGGCTACCGAGTCCAAGAGTTCTATAGACATTGCCCTAGCTGTTTCTTTGCTCGAAGGAGCTGTAAAGTCCAGAACAAGTGAAAGAGAACAGATGGTGGAATCGGCAAGAATGGATCAGTCTCTTGCAAAGAGAAAAACTGACCTCATATCGAAATTGATGCCCAAGAAGCAACAAGAGTGACTCCAAATATTTTACCTGTATCAGTCAATCGTTTGCACAGTATGTGTATCTGATTTTTTACTATTTGTACGGTTTGTATTTGAAATAAAAAAATAAATGCAAAAAACTCGGGAAATGACGAATTTATGTGATCAGGTATCCTACGCCATCTACCACAGATCTGATCCCGAGGACTTCCGAATCCTATATTTGGGCCCGGGAAATCCTATAAAATAGGACAGAGCCTATAATTTTAAACGAACCGACCTGTCCGAACCCTGAATATAGCTTATTGCATTCGATTTCAATTGATATTTATCAATAACAGCTGATGAGAATCAGTATATTTGAAAGAGAGTGGTTTTCGTTGACTATCAGTGAGGAAGATCAATTTCAATCGATTGCAATAAGCTATATTGAACGCGGGGTAAAATTACACAATGAAGAAGAAATAAAATAATCTTAATAGCTGTGAAGTGAGGTTCTTCAACTTGGCTTGGCTGAAGGAAGGCAGTTTTCTAGACTTGTTCTTTGGAGTTTCATTGGCATTAGCTATTTCAGGTTGCTAGATATGGAAAATACGCACGATGTATTCGTTTCTTAGCTTTTTAATATTACGAGTATTTTTCCAGTTCTTCTGCAGAAGAATTAAAGTATGAGATTCTAATTTAAATTTTTAAGTTGCAAAGGTTATCTGAGCGTATGCTTTGATTTTATTCAACAGAATTATTGGTTAAATTTTTTCAATTTGAAATCAAGGCTTAGGACAGTTCTTGAACTAAGCTCTTGATTCAGGAAATTTTTTTAGATAATATATTAGAAAGAATCCTGCGAGAATATTCAAAAGATTAAGTAGTATGAAAATGGAATTAGAGGATTAATATATGTCAGAGGTATCAACCAGTTTCTTTTATCTATTTCATTGAAGTCTTTTATTTGTGATTTTGACATGAGTGTGTGCTTGGTGTGGTGTGAAAAAGATGTCATTTGACACTCCGGATACAGAAAATATTTGACACCCTGGATACATAAAATATTTTTGATTGAGCTCAATCCCCCCCTCCACATACCCTGAAAATTTCAACTCAGTAACCTTACCTTTATGAGATATTGCAGATGAACAATACCTCAGAGGAATCTTTCTTAATGAAACAAAAAAGAAGTCTGCCTGGCCCTTTCTAGTTAAATTAAACCGTTCCTTAATGAAACGTAGAAAGTGAGGAATTTGCTGAAATGAGCTTTCTTAATAAAACTGCCTTAAATTACTGTAGAGTAATCGCAACCGAAAGATGCTGCAAGTGCCAAATTTTTTTGACTTCACTGTTTTCGAGCAACAATGACTCTTTAGGTCTCAATTTTCACTCCCTCAAAAACATCTGCAGATGGCGATGCTGATCTTAATGTGCAGGCAATCATGATGGACAACTGTTGCATTTTATCATACTTTTCTGGTCACTGTCGCACTGCAGCACTTACGATATAGACACCTGCACTTTTCCATGGAAAGTCCGAAAATGTCTCACAAAAGTGCGAAAGCTTCCTATGAACACTTGAAAGACGATTTAACATGTGAAAAAAAAGCAATTTGCCAACAGCGACCTTTATTATTTTTCTCTACTGCTCGTACTCTGGCTAAAGTACCTGCACATTTGAATAATTCATATTGGAGTGCAGTGAATTTGACTTGATTCAATCATGTCATTCCTATGTATTAGCGTAGAAGAAGCATTGTCTGGGAATGTTGATACGCCCATTGTTACACTCGGGTTTCTTAGTTGAGCCCTAATCCCAAATGAGCTAACGAATTGACCACAGTGATCCCACTGTTCAAAATCTGAAAGTTTAGACCCGGAAGAAGTATTATAGGGTAATGTTGATACTCCAATTCGTTTGTTGATGCGTTTTCCTGACCTGATGGGAAAATCTAAAACAGCAACACACAATACTTAAAATAAGATTGATCACAAGCGGTGTTTACTTCCAGAAAAAAAGAAAGAGACAAGAGGTACTTCTTGCTCACAGGGAGGGTTCTTCGAAAGACCCCATAGTCTTCTGTTCGTCATTGAGAAAGTAAACTGGCGAGATTTTTCGTAGATCTCAATGATTTATGTGCGCTGCAATATTCAAGCGTAAATGCAGAGTGGAAGTTATCTGAGCTTGATAGCCACAAAATTAAGATCCGATTTTGTATTTCTAACCAAGACTGTTTCCTATATTTAGTACCAGCAGCAGTATGTGCCGAGGGAGAGTGATGGAAATCATCCAATTACATGGAACGTGTTGTCGAAATTGCGATATTACTTACAACAGGGGGAAAAAATTTCCGAGAAAAAGATCGCTCTATTGTTGATGAAGCCGAAGAAGAGATCGTAACTTTCAAGTAGCCCTAATTACTTCTACCAGAGACTAGTTTTATAAGGAAGTTCGAAGGTTAGGATTGTAAATTATTTTTGCTAAAAATTACTGTAGCTGAACCAAATCCTGGCCCTTTGCCGCATCTATACTTAAAGTAGAATAACTATCAATCAAATTTTGCCAGTGTTACCGATCAGTTTTTACAAAGTAAAACATTTGTCGATGTAACATTAGCTTTTGAGGGATAGTTAATTAAAGCGAAGAAAAAGGCATTGTCAGCATTTTCTATCTATTTTTGAATTTTGATAAACTAAAGTTCATGCCCACATCCTATTATAATTTTGAAAGTTTCTAAACTCGACGATTTAAAAGCACTTTTTGGAACAGTCCTGCTGAGAATGAACTAAATTTACTCCTTACGGTTGCATAAAGTTTAGAAATTAGAGTACTTTATAAAATAGAGACATAAGGAAGCAGGCCCTACCTCAGCACAAGAAGATCAGGCTCACTACGACAATATAAAAGCAGTTGTTGGAATAGTGCTGCTCAGAATGAACTTTATAAAATATAAATCTGAGAACACATGCCGTACCTTAGCAAAAGAAGATCAGGTATCACCACGACCTGCCAAAAGAAGGCGATGTTCTGGGGAGTGAACATCCTCCTCCTAGGTCCCCACTAGTCTCACTACGTTCCTTTGGTGCTATCACTCACTATTACACCTCTTCTTTCCTCCAATAAAAGGAAGAAATGTTTTGAAGCTAATAATTGAAGATCTTATCAGAGAAGAAGAAAGGGATTTTTTTTCGTCTTGTTTAGGTTATTGATTGTTCTTATCTGTTTAATTATTCACATTTGGGAGGAGGTTTTCGCGGTCTTACTCACTGTAGCTGTTGCCCTTTAACTTGAAGTTTGATTCCAACGGTTGAGCAAAAATACTATCACTAAGGTTGAACCACCACCTTCAAGTGCCGTTCCCGGCAACTCGGTCTGGTATTTTAATTGCTGTTTCCCCATCTATTTGGGTTTATTGGATCGCTTTCTGTCACTGGGCCTTAAATGTTCCGGTCACAGAATCTTAGGATCCAACGTCGCACAAATTTTTCAGCGGCACGCCCTCAATGAAAGACGCACTGGCATGGAGGAAAGTTTTGGTGGCGCGGTCGTGTACCGCCGATCTGTATGTATGTAAACTTATATTTATGCAGTGATTTGTTGATTTCAATGTGCTAAGTAAGCGTTTGTGCTAAATAACTTTATAAAAGTCTATCAATATTGATTTTTAACCAGAAAACGGGAATAAGAGCTTACAGACAGAGTTGACAGTGGCGTATTTAGGGGGACATTCCACAAAAAAAATCAAACAAAATTTTCTTAAAGAGCTTATTCTTTCAGTTGGAGCAGTCCTCTTGATTTTCTGTACCTTAGTTTAATAATTTATTTGAAGTGGCTCAAAGAAATAAAAATTTCCTCTTTACAGATCTTCTTTGCTTGGAGTATTAACCAGGACTAGAATACTGGAAGCTACAGTGATGATAGTGACCAATCATAGTTTTGAAGTATGGGCGCTCCAAAAACCAGAGGGAGATTTGCTGGATGCTATGTCTGTAATGAGGGTTGGGATGGGTAGGACACGTTCTGCAGATGAAGGGTGACAGATAGTTAAAGATTTTTCTTTTTGGTCAGCTGTCTAGGGCTAAGTGAAAAATAGGTTGTCCTTAACTGGGGTGGAAGGATGTCATAAGGAAAAATTTAAGGGAAATGGGATCTTCCTGGGAGGGTGTAAATAGGGAAGCTTAGAATTGATTGGAATGGAAGAGGAGCCTTCGTAGCCATTTTGGCCTCAGGCGGCTTAGTGCTCCGGTGAGTTTCTAGCAGCAGTAGTAGTAGTAAGAGATTAAAAAGTTAAAAAAAGATCCTTGATTGTATAAATGTTTGACTAATGTTGCTTTCCACCTTTTTATCTGAAAGCGCTCCGCCATTTTGTCTAAATGTCAGCTATTCGCTATTTACTGCAGAAAAGAAAACCAGGGTGATGTACAGTCCATAGAATTTACTGAACTGACTTATTTAATTACGATGTTTGAAGTTGTGAAAAATCAAGGAGAAAGAGAGTATTAAAAGATAAAAGCTATATTCTTTAGTTTAAGGAATAGGAGCTTGTTTTTAGTGTTTTATACTTCTCTGTTAGATTATGTACCGATAAGCTAGTCACTGGGCCGGTGAGTCTTGCCTGTTTGGCATGGATACCGAAGTATTAGGCTTCTCGCACTTTTTGGGTCAAAATTTCTTTTTGACTTTTTGTTTAGTGGCAACACACCGTCAACCCGAGCAATTAATACAAATATCAAAAATTTGAAAAAATGACGGATTGGGGAAATGTCTCAACTAATATAGATTGTGAAGAGGAAGCTACCAATTACGGCTATAATTCTGAGCAGACATTTTTCTCTGGAGCCTTATCAAAGAAAACATTTTTATCAAGTTTGCATTCTTCAGTTGCATGTTTATATGATGTTACTACTTTGGCAATTATACACCCTTCAACACAGGTAATTGTGAACATCAATTTCTTTCAATCCATTGCGTTGAATATCTGGTAAATATCTACCAAATCATATTATTGACTTATGCATAAAGTAAATATACCACTCAATGCCTTTTTTATGCTGATTATGAATATAATAATCATTTCTATTGGAAATAAATTTCAGCCCCCCCCCACTATGTATACAAACTCAGGGTATATATTTCGGTAAATTTCTACCAAATCATATTATTGAGTTAGGAATAAAGTGAATACACCATTTGATGCATTTTTTTTATTCTGATTACAAATATAATAATCATTTCTATTGGAAGCGAATTTCAGCCCCCCCCCTTATATATGCCAATTCAGGGTTAGGTTGTAGAAATTCCAATAGAAATGATGGTAAAATTCTACTTTAGTTACTTTTACCTATATTAGAAAGGGGTGAGGTTAGGAAATTGAAACTTTCAGGGATGGTTCTACAGGCTAAAATGTGTCCTGGGAAGGTATTTTGAAGTACTTATCTCCTCTCCTTCTCCCTCTCGAGGATCCTGAAATTTGCCTACATGACAGGTCTATATCTATTGAAATTTTGACAAAACAAATTTTACATTAATTTTCAATTATTAGTTTCTTTTTCTCTGGCTTTAGTTCTGAGAATTCAATTCCTGTTATTTGAGTAGAAGTTTCAGCCATATCAATGTTAATTTTCAAAATTCAGGAACTGTATTTGCATATCTTTAAAACTTTATAAATCAGGATTGAGCAATGTTGTGAAGCTGAAAACAATTTTGCTGGACTTCATTTTAAGCAGAAGATCTATTTTGCAAGGTTTCACTTTTAAAACACACAGATTCTTAAAAGTCATCAAAGGTTAGGGCCCTCAAGAAGGGGGAGCAGTGGAGGTAGGTACTTCAAAATACCTTCCCTGGACATACTTTAGCCTGTAGATCTATCCCTGAAAATTTCATTTTCCTAACCAAACTCCTTTCCAAGATAGCCAGAAGTAGCTAAAGCAGAATTTTACCGAAATGATTACTATATTCATAATCAGCATAGAAAAAGGCATCAAGTGGTATATTCACTTTATGCATAAGCCAATAATATGATTTGGTAGAAATTTACCTATATTTCTACATTCGGGGGGGTGGGGGCAAATTTTGTTTCTGATGTAAATGGGAGGTACGTTTAAACCTTACCCCCACCCCCCTAATGTAGAAATATATACCCTGAATTGGCATATTTAGGGGGGGGGGCTAAAATTCATTTCCGATAGAAATGCTTATTATATTTGTAATCAGCATAAAAAGGGCATTGAGTGGTAGATTCACTTTATGCATAAGTCAATAATAGGTCAATATATACCAAATCATATTATTGATTTAGTAATAAAGTTAATACACCATTTAATGCCTTTTTTTATGCTTATTACGAATATATTAAGCATTTCTATCGTAATTGAATTTCAGCCCCCCCCCCCCCTATTATATGCCCATTAAGGGTTAGGTTAGGTTAGGTATAACCTATATAGGGGGGGGGCTGAAATTAATTTATGATAGAAATGCTTATTATATTTGGAATCAGGATAAAAAAGGCATTGAATGGTGTATTCACTTTAGGCTAGTCCTAACTCAATAATATGATTTTGTATATATTGACCCAATAATATGATTTGGTAGATATTTACCAAATATCTAATAAATAACTGCTTCAAATTATAGGCTAGATGATAAGGTGCATGCCACCTTGGAAAGTAGGCTAGGCCTAGCCTAATTGAGTTAGGCTTTGGAGAATTAGCAAATTTTGGTAAATATATGCAGAGCTGGATTTGGTAAAACTACTTCAGCTACTTTTGGCTATCTTGGAAAGGGATTATGTTAGGAAAATAAAACTTTCAGGGATGGGTGTACAGGCTAAAGTGTGTCACAGGAAGGTATTTTGAAGTACCTACCTCCACTCCTTCCCTGTCTAGACAGTCCTGACCCTTGATGACCTTTAAAAATCTTTGTGTTAGAAAAGTGAAACCTTGCAAAATAGATCTTCTGCTTAAATGAAGTACAACAAAATTGTTTCCAGCTGCACAACTTTGCTCATTCCCAATTTATAAGGTTTTAAAGATATACAAATACATTTCCTAAATTTTGAAAAAAAAACATTGATATGGCTTAAAATTTTACTCAAATAACAGGAATTGCATTTTCAGAACTAAAGTCAAAGAAAAAGAAACTAATAACTGATAATTAGGGTAAAATATTTTTTTGTCAAAATTTCAATAGATATACACCTGTTATGTATAGGCAGATTGGTAAATTTTAACCAAATCATATTATTGACTTACATATAAAGTGAATATACCACTCAATGCCTTTTTTTATGCTCTTTCCAAGTATAATAACCATTTTTTTGGAAAGGAATTTTACCCCCACCCCTAAATACCAATTAAGGGTATATATTTGCACATTAGGGGGTGGGGGTAAAGTTTAAATTTACCTCCCATTTACATCAGAAATAAAATTTGCCCCCACCCCCCTAATTTGCAAATACATTCCATGAATTGGTATATATTGGAGTTGGGGTAAAATTCATTTCTGACAAAAATGATTATTATATTTGGAAAGAGCATAAATAAAGGCATTGACTGGTATGTTCACTTTATTTGTAAGTCAATAATATGATTTGGTAAAAATCTACTGGCAGATTTCAGGACCCTCTAGAGAGAGAAGGAGTAGAGGTAGGTACTTCAAAATACCTTCCCAGGACATATTTTAACCTGTAGACATATCCCTAAAAGTGCCATTTTCCTAACCTAACCCCTTTCCAAGATAGCCAAAAGTAGCTAAAGTAGAATTTTACCCTGGATTTTAAAGTAAAATTCCACTTTAGCTACTTTTGGCCATCTTAAAAAGGAGCTAGGCTAGGAAAATGGGTACTGTTCTATTAACTGGACTCTTTTATATAGTGCTAGTTTGATTAATGCTAATGAAATAAAATAAAATAGGATGACTATATAATAGTTTAGAAACAAATTTGGGCATATATACAAATTTTAGCATATATTAAATATGTAATCTAACCTTGGTACCTTCCCCCCCCCCCCTCTAAACCCCAAAAAACAACACTTTAAATATTGTACTCACAATTAAAACCATGCTATACATTGTATTTCTCTACAGTGGTGTCTTGTATCATCCCATTAAAAAACAGGTTTTTCAAAGTGTCTTGAGTTTGAGATATAACAAGAGTCCAGTTAACAGATCAGTACTGGAAAATGAAACTTTCAAGGGTGGGTCTACAGGCTAAAGTATGTCCCAGTAAGGTATTTTGAAGTATCTATCTCCACTCCTTCTCCCTCTAGGAGGTCCTGAAATTTGTCTACATGACAGGTCTAGACCTATACCTATTGAAATTTTGACAAAACAACATCTTACCTTAATTTTCAGTTATCAGTTTTTTTTTCTTTGGCTTTAGTTCTGAAAATGCAATTTCAGTTGTATGAGCAGAATTTTAAGCCATATCAATGTTTTATTTCCAAAATTTACAAAATGTATTTGCATATCTTTAAAACCTTATAAATTGGGATTGAGCAAAGTTGTGAAGCTGAAAACAATTTTGTTGTACTTCATTTAAGCAGAAGATCTATTTTGCAAGGTTTCACTTCTATAAGCCACAGATTTTTAAAGGTCACCAAAGGTCAAGACCCTCTAGAGGGAGAAGGAGTGGAGGTAGGTACTTCAAAATAGGCCTATCTTCCTGGGGCATACTTTAGCCTGTAGAGCCACCCCTAAAAGTTTCATTTTCCTAACCTAATCCCTTTCCAAGATAGTCAAAAGTAGCTAAAGTAATATTTTACAGATTTAAATCTTTGATGCCCATAGGCTCAAGTGTTTGTTGACCCTAGGCCCAAGCTATTGTTTTTTGGGGGGACACAGAGATTAATGGGGAAATATAAAAAAATTCAGGGATAGTGGAAGCCCTGAACAGAAGGCAACTGATGAGTGATGAGCCAAAAGTAATACCAGAGAGAATCATTTTTAGGAATCATTTCCTTTCAACAAGGATGTATTTTCCAGGGAGGGGGGTATTTTCTGCAAGTGGGTAAACTCCTTGAACCACAGGGACAAGGTGAAAAGACTACTTGATTCCTACTTTTATGCTCTTTCCAAATATAATAATCAATTCACTTGCAGTTACACCCTCCCCTGATGGTCCAATATGTAACCTTATAGCATATTTGTCCACTGTTTCAGTCTAGTCATATGTTATAGCTCCTAAATTAAACTAATGATCTTCTTAGTCTGGAACTTATCTCTATGTGAAATTGATTCATAATTTACCAAAGTATTATTTGATATACTTTTTAAAAATGGAAAACAAAGAAAAGAAACATGACATTCTGGTTAAAGCAACATCTTGCCTATTCAAAAATGTAAATTTCATTGTTTTAGCATTTTCTTTTAGTTTTTGTATATCTTGGGTATTTAGGGGGAGGGGCCAGAAAAGTTGCAGTTTAACACATTTTTAATGCACTTCCACTATATTTTACCCCTCCCCACAAATGTACAAATATTTCGTCCAAATTATGTATTTCCCCACACATTTTGCCATACTTTACTCTTGTTTCAACCCTTGTACCTGTAAATTAAATCAATGCTGACAAAATCAATAACCTGAAAATGCATGGGAAATATATAATTTGGTCTAGCCTGTAGGCTGATATTTGCACACTATGGGAGTTGGGGGTAAAAAACAGAGGAAGCAGATTCAAAATGCGTTAACTACAATTTTCTGCACCTTATGAAGTAAGAATTCATTTCTCAACATGTTTCCCTCTCAATAGCCCCAGTTCTAGGCTTCTACTGTTTAAGAGTTTGTTTTTAGTTTGGTATAGACCCGTAGGTGAGCTCAGGGTTGACCTGGACGTTTTTTCTTTCTTTCTAATAAATCTTGTTAACTAACAGACATATCTGGGCCTTTCAAGCACCCCAATGTGTGTCTAGGGATTCTGCACCTACAAGAATTTTTTCCGATTTTTACCTTTGCATGTTTTTTTCTGAAACAGTTTAAAAAAACACAAAAATCATCTGAAACAACCCCAGAATACAGGGTTGTTTTGGACATGCCATGAGTTGCCTCAGACATCTTGTAATATAGTTATAAAACTTTTAATTATTATTTAATATCTTAATACAAAACTTCTTTAGTGAAAGTTAAACATAGAAAAATCAAAGTTTAAGCCAAGAGCTTTTGTGGCTCTCTTTGTACTACCTGTCAAAACTGGACATGGAAGTTTCCAGACATAAAATCATCTTTTGAATCTGAATTTTTTTTAGAAACATCACCTTCATGAAATTATAACCAAAATCTGTAACACATGTAGCATAGAAAACATTTCCTTTTCCAACAACAAATATTACAAGAACAAAGTCATCAGCAGATAGGAGATTTGCAATAAACAGATTGTCTGGTTCCAATTCTCCACGATGTAGAGGTTCATAAGAATTATCACCTATGAATAGCATTCTTGTAGTTCATCCTCAATATCTTCACCCTGGTCAGCCATGCTCAGATTTCTTTGGAAGTTTGGCAACAACTTTCTTCTGAGATCTTTTTTCTATTTTCTACTGCTCACTCCAATTCTTCCTTTTCCATTGATCTGTAAGCATTCTAATTCTTCCTCTTTGTTTTACTCCTCTATCCTTGGTAACTGTAGGTGGCACATGGGAAAATAGTATTTGTTGTTTGAGAGATACAAAAATATTTTGTATTATCATCCTATTTTATTTCATTAGCATTAACCAAACTTGACTTCTTTTGTGTATAGCAGTGGGTTACTTATAATGCATAAGTACCAAATGGCCACAGTCCAGGCTTTCTACAGCCAGTCAAAATATTACTCAAGCTAAACTTCTTGAGGTATGGAATACAGCTGAGTTCTGCTGCCTCATATATGGAACTACATTGGCCTGGATCAAAGTTCAACTACTTGTTAAAGTTGTTTCTCAATACTGTTTGAATGGTCTATAGACCAAAACATGTTAAGGTTACAAGCAATGCAAGCAGTGAGCTGGAAGATGTTTAAGATTACCCCATTTTTTTTGCAGTAGTTGACTACTTAGATGTCCAAGTAACCATCATGATTGTCCAGTAACAGTAAAGTTTGGTTTCTTTTGATGATCTGGTATACTTCACGAAATGTTTCATTGTCTCCAAGAAGGTTTCAGAATTAATCTAACCACTTGGATGAGCTAGTCCCAAAACACCCAAGGGGTTCATTTTTCAGCATCTGTGGTTTGAAATTAATCCTTGTAAAGATAAAACTAGGGTGAAGGGTTACCTGTCACACTAACAAAACAGACCATGGTTGCATTTCGAACACGTTTTGCTGATGTCGTTTAGGCCACTTGCTTCTGGCTCTTCTTGGCAAGCACTCTAGGAGTAGGTAATACAGTTGGAACACCTGTTTTTGTTGGTGTTCCAAATATGGTCCAGAAGGATTTGGTATTTAGCATAGACTATGGCAAGGTTATCAAATAATCTTCCCAGAACCACTTTGTTGGAACCACTTGCATTAGCTTGACTTGTTGCCTCAGAAAATCTGATAGAAATCTCACTTTTCTGCTTAAGAAATAGTCATCTAGTCTATCTAAGCTTGTGCCTTCATATTCCAGGATGAAAAAAAATGAAAGAGTATAAAGAGCATTAAAAAAGGCATCAATTGGTATGTTCACTTTATTGATAGATCAGAAATTTGTACTGTTCCATATTAACCTCAATAAAAAAGCTGTACCCTAAATTCTTGGGCTAAACAGACATGCAATGTATCAGATAATATAAATGTCTTTTGTTTCTCTCTTTTTGCATGTATCTCCGCTCTTGGAGTTAATTTGAACAAACAGGGTTGTTTCGGACACTTCCAAAAAGTTGTCCAAACCAATCCAGGTTATGGCATCCAAATCAACCCCTCAGTGTCCATTTCTAAGAAATCACTTCTAGAAATGAAAATAATTAAGGTGAGTCCACTTTGTGACTAGCTGTAGCTAGTGACATGACAAGTCTAAGTACCTGCCAAAACTCAACTATGTACTCACAAAAACAGCATAGCTACAAAACCTGGGACATGTTAGTGGAGACAAAAAAAAATAGCTTAAAAAGTGGTTCATTGGGGAAATCTTTGAAATGAGTGCTTGGAAACTTTTACACAAAGTTGGCCACTTATCAATACTTGTTCCTGATTTCTGGCAAAAATTTTTCTGCAAAACTTAATTTTATAATGGCAGTGTCCAAACCAACCCCAAGCTCCCCTACCCAAGAGATATATACAGGACTGTCAGACAAAGCTGTACCTAGAGGGGGGGGGGGGGTAGGGGGATTTGAAACCCCACCCGAAATGTTCTTTGACTTGTAAAAACGCTACAAAATGGATGTAAACAAATTTTGTATGTGTTTTTTTAGTTTTTTTTTGTGTAAGCTGAGCGGATTGGTGTGCGGAAATTTAGGATCCTTTGTCCAAGAGGGCAAGGGTTCAAATCCTAGTGTACCCAATTATTTGGCTCAGGACAGGGGTAAGTGGCATGACTCTATAGGCCCAACCAGAGTCAACCCAGCTCTAAGAGTCAACCCAACCCCCCATTACACTTCCTGGCTAAAAGGCCAAGAAACAGAGATCAGCACTGCCAGTAGGGGCTGTAAAGTCCAATGCTGTATTCTTAACCTTACCTTACTTATAAACTGTCAGATGTCTCCTAAGAATGGCAGCTGAGAGCTCTGTATCACCTTTCTCTGGTATTACTTTTGGCTCATCACTCATCAATTGCCTTCTTGCCTTCTGTATATATATATGTAGCCAATCACAGTCATGACTTGAAGGTTTGGCATCCCATTCTTTGTCAAGTCTCTTTATGAAAACCTAGGGTGATGCTGAAGAAATGGTCTCTTCACCCATTTGTTCTTATCATTCATCACTCTTTAGCTGAAAAAATGTGTCTTGTTCTTTAGGTGACTGAGGGCTTATGAAACTTCTTTGAGTGACCTTGAGTTTGTCTTTTATTGGCAAGCTGTGCAAAGTACTTATTTTGGTTTGGGTGATTTGGGTTATTAAACTGTAGATGTTGCAATCTTTCCAGATTCTTGAGCTGGTAAAAGCCAGACTAAAGTAAGGAATGGATACAGAGGATAATCATTGAGATGTCAGCATAGAGACTCGCCTTCTTCTAGACAACTCTTGGGATGTAGTTTATGCAAACGTTAAAGAGTGTTGGTCCCAATACTGTTCCCTGAGCTACTCCCTTAGAACATTGCTGACATTAGACATGAAGATCTTAGTAATCTCTCCATAAATTTTTACTTGTTGTTTCCTTTCTGAAAAGATCCTGTGGATTCATACTACAGCATATAAATGTAAACCTACAACTTTTAGCTTCAGACGGAGGCAGACTTTGTCAAAGGTGTTGGCAATATTAAGAGGAGGTAGGTTCATAGGATTCTCTTGGTCAATCAGGTCAGTTTTATGTTCATAGGGATCAATAAGATTTGTATCTACTGAATGATTAGGTCAAAAATTCATACTGACATGGACTCAAATAGGCTGACATTTATGGTTAGCTGTCTTACTGTTGCATCACTAACAGTGTGTTCTCAGATATAATCCTCCATATGATGTAGATAGTTTTAATGGTTGTGCCTTGACTGTTTAGATTTGACTGACTACAAGTGGTGCCTACTGGGGGGGGGCATGTGACTCTCCTTGGATTTGTAAGATACCATTTTTTAGTATTCTTTGTTTTGGAATTCCTTTTTTGGAGTTTCTTTTAAAAAATTAATCAATAAATTTGTCTCTCCCCTAGATTTTGAAAAACACATTTTAAATTTTAACGTACCATTGAATAGGGAATCAAATTGGTTATTCTTTGCACAAAGTAGGGGGCCAGGATTAAATTGCAATAGCAGAAATTAATATGCTTGGAAAGAGTATTGAATAGACAGTGTATGCAGTGGTTTCGTTTGAGGGGGGGCAGTATTTTATTTTATCATTTAGAATATTGTAAGATGAGCTGAACAGAGCCAAGCTCCTGTGTGATATGTATGCAGCTCACGCACCCACTATAATCTACAAATGAAGAATTCAGGTGCACCAACATGTATAATATCAAATGTAAAAAAAATCCTGATAAAAAAAAACTGCCATTAGCTAAATATCAGTGTTTCTAAATAGATCTTGCTGATGATTGGAGATCTGGATTTGTTGGAACAGCACAAATATAGAAAATTCTTCAAACCATGTAGAGTCTTAAAATTCACAACAAATTTCCTTAATAAAATAGTGTATATTAATATTACTAAGGCTCTTTTAGTTAGGATATTAGTTTTAATTTGGTTTTACTGAGGAGTTTTGAGATTAAAGTAATTTCTATATTTCTTAGATTTCTTCTTGATTTTGCTGAGGATGAATATTAGCAAAAGGCCTATAGCCAAAATTTTTGTATCTATTGTTATACTTTTGTCTTTCTTGAAAGTTTCTCAATATATGAAATGTTTTACTCTCGTCTAATCTTGTTTGAATGCTTTCTATTTTAGCCAACAATTCAACCCGCCATTAAGGCATCATCATCAAAATTATCTACATATGTGTCAGTGACATGCAACAATCTGGTTCACCTCTTTGAATTTGGTGAATGTGGAACAGACCATTATACTAGCTTTGATGTTGGATCAAACGTAGAATTATTGTTATGGAGCAATTTGGACGAGGTTATTATCATATGCTGTGAAGACTCATCAGTAACTATGTTTCATGTAGCTAGCAAAAAAGTGCTTTTTAGAAGGTACAAATTTCTCTCACCTTTGTTATCAGTTGAAAGATCTATTTTATGTAAGATTCTGATGCTAGATTTATTAGTGTAAGAAAAAAACTGTACTTACACAACTTGAGCAATTGCCCTTATGCCAGTAGCAAACTGAGTCTGAAGATTACATATGTATGTTGGGGGGGGGGGGGGAAGCAAAGGAAATCTCCTCGCCTAAAATTCGACAATTCTGCTTTTACAACTAATAAAATACAATTTCATATACATGCACATAAAGAACAGAGTTCAATTACAATTTTTGAATTAGGAGCCCTACAATAGGTACAATGCATACTGTTTTTCTTTGGTTTCAATTTACTCCTAATTAGCACATTCCTCCAAAGGAGGAACTGCTTTATTCTGAATCGTCTGGATTCTTCTGTAATTAGCACAAAAATTACTTGCCCTTATAAATATAGTATAAGGTTGGATAATCGTACATAAATAATCGCAAAAACTGGAACAGGGAAAAATTACGAAAACAACGAAGTAAACCTAGGCCTCTTGCTGCCTTGGACGATATAATTGCACTGTGTTTCTTCTGGTTCAAATTGCAATCAACAAAAAATCCCAAATATCTCGTTTCAAAAACTTGATTCATAATAGTACCACCAAAGCAAATACCATCCAAAGAATTTATCACAATACTGGTACGGCTAAAAATCATATAATTAGTTTTACTAACATTAACACTTAAAAAACTGAAACCAGTAAATGTATTCAGGTACTGCAGGACATCATTTCCACGAACTACGAGATCTAGAAGGTTCGCCTCTGCAATTGTTATTGCTGTGTCGTCTGAAAATGCTGTAAGAATTGCACCAAGAAGAAAAAGTCTTAACGTATCAATATATACTAGAAATAAAAGCGGTCCCAAAACAGATCCTTGTGGAACTCCACAATTTACTTGTGATGCAGCACTTGTAGTATCAGTAATTGCAACCCGCATTGCCCTTCCATGTAAATAGAATCTAAACCACTGAAGACAATTATCCCTGATACCCAAATCACTAAGTCTGCACAGTAATAGTTCAAAATCAACCGTATTGAAAGCCTTTTTAGAATCAATAAAAATTGTTAACAGAATTTTTCCACTTTCAAACACAGTGTTGATATTATCAACCAAATGATGCATCGCGTAACCTGTTGAGTAGCCCTTTCTAAATCCAAACTGAGTATTGCATAGTCATCCCAAGGACTCAAGATATCAATATTGTCACCCATGCACAATTTTTTGAAAATAAAGGTAGGATTGATATTGGTCTCCAATTAGTAATCTCTTGCTTATTTCCACCCTTGTGCAGTGGTATGACTCTTGCCTGCTTTAGAGCATTTAGAAATTGGCCTTTCTCCATTGAAAGATTAATCAAAAATAAAATGGATGGTAATAAATAGCATGCAACAGCTTTAAAAGGTTTAAGACTTAAGCCATCTATCCTGGCAGAATTCGACTTAATTGTCTTAATAACCATTTCGAGTTCCAGCACAGTACAGGGCTCGATAACCATTGCTTCTACAGATCCTCTTTCTTCAATGAAACCTTCACTAACACTCATATCACTAGACTGAGCAATATCACTTTTAATTAAAGTCCCAATCTTTGAAAAATGTTTACAAAACTCATCAGCATTATTCTTCAGTTCTGCCACTCACCTGTCATTCAATAAATTTCATGAATTTTTACGTTCACCCTTCAATACGTCATTTATAATCTATCTTATCACCAGCATTTTCACTAAACTTTTCAGAACAATAATTTCTGACAGCGGATCTCCTCAGAGAATTCACCAAGTTCCTTGCTCGCTTGAATCTTTCCAAGTCTTCTTGCGTATTAGATTCCAGATGCAAACGGTAAAGCTTGCTTCTTTCTTCAAAACTTTCTATTATTGCAGCATTAATCCATGGTTTTCTTGGGTCCCTTTCCCTTTTCTTCACAATTTTTATCAGGCAACATGAATCATAAACCGGTAAAAGCACATTTTAAATTTATCGAAAGCAACTGAAACATCTTTCTTTTCTTCTAAAACTTCATCCCATGATGTACAACTAATAGCCTCTTCAAATCTTCTCAAATTTGCCGACTTAAGTTGCCTTATTTTCATTTTTTCCCGACTCCCAGGCTTCTCTTGACTCAGACTTGAATGAACAAATTATAGGGAGATGATCAGATCCCGGTACAATCACAACATTACAAACGCATTTACAAATCAAGCTTCCAGGCAGAAAAAATTATCAATTAAAGTTGCTGAATGATCAATTATTCTAGTTGGAATTCCAGCTGTAGGAAAATAATTAGACGAAACTATCAAATTAAAAAAAATCAAGATTCACCCCATTAAGATGTAATAGATTAAAATTAAAATGACCCGCATAAATACAATCTAAAGTACTCGCTCTTATTCATGACATAAAACATTCAAAGCTCTCAAAGAACTTCTCAGGAACAGCACCAGGAGGCCGGTACACTAGGCAAAACAAAATCTTCTTGTTTCTAGCTGCACATCTATTGTAACAGCTTCAACCCTACCTTCAATCCAACAAGCCAAATCATCCTTCACCCTGTACCCTAGTCAATCCTTCAGCATGAGAGCAAGTTCACCCTGCTGTATTATAGTTCTAGTTTTTGAAATCAATGAATAACCTGGTAAACAATACGAGAAGAGAAAATTTTCGATAGTAAGAAAAGACTCACACAAGCCAAGAATGTCAATTCGACCCTCACAAGACTCTAGGACACTCAACATCTCTAAATACGACGATGTAATATGGCAATTCTACTGTGAAAGACACAGTGATAAATCCTCCAATGCATTTATATCCCCACTCATAAAATCCACATATCATAAAAGGCCACTTTGGCCTTGGCTATTCTACTTTTAACATCTTCACTGCACCTGCCGTCTTTACTAATAATACTACCAAGGTAAGTGATGCTGCCACTTACCTTGGTAAGTGACGTCTTTCGTTATAGATCTTTTCGTTACTCAACATCACCTTTTCATCTTCACTTACTCCAAGCCTTAGTGACTTAGTCTTCTTAACATTAATTTTCAAATTTATTCTAGCACTCTGAACAAACAAAATCTGAAAGTTCATTCATTTTACTCGCACTTTCATCTAGGATGCTAAAATCCTCAGTATAATCTCTAAGTCCTATGCTCCTTAAGACCAAGTCCATCAAAATGATCCATATGAACAGGGATAGAACATAGCCCTGCTTAACTCGTAACTTAAGACGCTGCAATGACTGCAATTTTCTAAAAATTTGCAGAAAATTCAAACAACATATCCTATATGTGCCTTTTAAGTCAATAATTTTTTTGCATAAGAAACTACCGTAATTGTTTAAATAGTAAATATATGTTATGTAAAATAAAAAAGTTGGCCATTTATACATAATATGAAGGAGAACATTAAATTTTGGAAGCCCCCCCCCCCTCCCTCACCCATGGAAACCAAAAATACATTACCAAATTTAATTGTATACAGTATTTGAAAGAAATATAAAAATTCCCTGCCCTATAGTTCCCTACACTGATACTCTCCAGGCTTGCCACCACAATACTGGAAAAATTTCCAAGTGTATCCATTCCTTGGCTTTTCGTTTAACCAAGCCTGGGTAGTAACAGTTATAGCACAGTAATACTTTTCAGTTAGAATAGAAACAAAATCAATCAACAACATATCAAAAGCTAAGTTTGCGAGGGTGGGCTACTAGACAAAGACGACAGTAATTGTATACAGTATTTGAAAGAAATATAAAAATTCCCTGCCCTATAGCTCCCTACACTGATACTCTCCAGGCTTGCCACCACAATACTGGAAAAATTTCCAAGTGTATCCATTCCTTGGCTTTTCGTTTAACCAAGCCTGGGTAGTAACAGTTATAGCACAGTAATACTTTTCAGTTAGAATAGAAACAAAATCAATCAACAACATATTAAAAGCTAAGTTTGCGAGGGTGGGCTACTAGACAAAGACGACCAAAAATTAAATCAACAAACAGAGTAGAATAAATAGTTAATCTTATGTGCTATGAAGCTAATGTATAAAACTATATTTATTGACCTGTAAAAACAATAAAAAAAAAATGTTGTTAATTGTACCAAGCAAAATATGAAAAGTAAACCTATATGTCTTTTAATCTAGTTCCAAAGTATACTTATCCAGCACTTCCATACGTGACTCAAACTTAAGTAAATCAAAATTGTCTAATTCCTTTAGGCTTGGAGTAAGATTATTAAAAGCATTAATATTGATATTTTTTTGTAGGGTATTGAATAAGTCACCAAACAAACCTTATTTTGTTGGAGGAATGCTCAAAAGAGAAGAAGTGGATGATAAGCTAGTGCTCGTGAGTTCAGATGCTATTCTTCATGAGTTCTCTGGGTGTAGTATTACTAAGATCCACGAACATATTGGCAAAGCAGAAGTTCAATTAGCAGAAGAAGCACATAGAAATATTGAATATGAAGCATGTCAACTGATGGTTAATACAAAGGTATGCATGTATTTTGTTTTTGCCGTGATATTTAGTTTTATGTTGGCCATTCACTCAAAGGTGTATCTAAGTCTTTCAGCGCTGGAGGGCATTGCCAGCCCCCCCCCGTGATCTCTGCAGTTATTTGACATTTTTTTTAATTATATAGACTAAAACACGGTACACCATTCCAGGGATTTGAATCTTCTCACTCAGCTTTGAATGATCTTCAAAACTGTTAAATAAAAGTGTTTTCAAGGTGCGTGAATTAGATCGTGATACGCCACTCCAGGGAGTTCTGAATACATCACTTGACTTCAGCTGATCTGTCAGACAAAAATGAAAAAAGTGATTTTTAACTGTGTATTTAGTTATTATAGTCATAAAAGAAAACACTTTTTTACTACTTTTATACAAAAAAAAATCAATGTAAATAATGAATAGACCCTAAACACTCTCTGCTACTTACGAAAACCGCGCATAACATTCATAGTTAATTTCAACCCTTTATGATATTGATTGGATATGAACTAAATGAAGATAGAAAGACCATGTTTACTTCTGTTATGTCAAAGTAGATCTGCATTCCTTGAAAGCAGAAACACTACTGCCCAGGACTGCTCAACTTCTATGGCCGAGAGAGACAGTTAAAGAGACATTCCTCAAGAAATAGACCATTGGCTCTTTTCACTCAAGGCGTCAGCAGGCTTCAAAGCTCCGTAAATCAGGAACCCCCAGGAGTATAGGACTTTGAAGCCTCCTAGCGTCTAAAATTTAAAGTAAGTGTTTTAGCATTGCTTGGGGTAAGTTCTCTTGACTGTAAGAACCTGCCTGTCAAATTTGAACGATTATCAACACTTAAAATTTTGCGGTCACCTTCTCAGCAAGATAGGGGATAGGACATGGTTAGAGGGTCTGTCTTGCAACCCCCGCCCCCCTTCTGACGCAAATAATGTTGTTTTCATTGAGACTATGGCGTACTATCTAAATATTATGTATATCAATATATAATATGACACTATTAATTAATTAACATGTATTATGATAATGCAAATACTACCATATCTCACTAAAATGCCCTACAAAAATTGCATTTTTATCTCAACATAGAATCATGTTTTGTTGAAGATAATGATGATAATTTATTTTGTATCTTCTAATGATACAATCGCGTATTATATCTTCAACTAAACGCAATTGTCTTTATTAAAATTCCTGCATAAAAAACGGAGAATATTTTACCAAAAGAAATGAATTCAATTCTATTTGTAGACAACCAAACAGAAATCTTTACAAAAAAAAAACAGGACTGTCATTTATCTAAACACAATGACAGTCGTAACAAAACGAGAACATGAAAAGATTCGTTCAATTAAAAGGTGGAATGACATGTCTATATTCAATGGTGCTCACAGCATGGGGATCATTCAGCTCCATAGAAGACAAAAAATCATACAGAGATTTTCAACCCGTAGTAAATCCCGTCCCTATTCATCGGACGGGATTTAAAATCCCATCCCTATTCATCCTAATCTTTTAGTAAAAATATTATCATAAAATGTACCACACAAAACAACAACTGATCAAAAATTGCCACTGAAGATTCAAATTTGCTTACAATTTAAGTTTAAAACAGAAAAACTTGAAATTTTCTCACAAATTTTTCTATAAATAACACATAATAAAACCTTATCAGATAAAAACGATCCTTTATTATTTAAAAAAAAACTGCTTTCCAAATAAAAGTTTTTTTAAAGAAGAGTAAAGAGCGATATTAAAAACTAAAACAGGCAGAAATAACGTTACATAACAGGTCAAAATTAAAAAGAAGAGAAATTACTCTGAATGACCCAATTATACTTAAAACGAAAGGAAATTAAAATGAATAATCATCGGAAACTTAAAGCCTATCAAGAACTGCTGTTATTCATCTATAAATCAAACCTAGACTGAAAAGAAATTAAAATAAATCATCAAGTTAAACCTCAAACAAACCGAAATTACCACAAATGCAAGTGTGGCCAGAACCCCCCTTAGTATATTACCTGGGTTCTAAGAAAACGAAATTTATTTTGAAAGCTTTTTCTCTAACATCAAAGAAATTATATCCAATCAAATTGTTTAGTTAGTGTAATATGCAGTACGTTTTTTTTTATATTTTCTTTCTTATAAATTCGTTCCTTGCCATTGAATTGAAAATGAAATGGTGGTTCGCCTATTGGGTTTTCCAATTTAAAAGATTGCCAAACTAAATAGTTACTAAATAGTAACTAAATAGTAATAAATAGCTAAATAGTAATAAAATACTAAATAGTAACTAAATAGTAATAGATTGCTTTAATAGTCACTAATTGTTGTTGCAAAAGTTTCAATAGGCATAAATTTTCCATCTGAATAAAATGAAATCAAAAGAAAGATAGTCAATTTTTTTGTGTGAAATACTAAAGTAACTTGAAAAGCGCAAATGTACCGGTATCTATTTTAAGAAATTTTTTGTTGCTCTTCTATAAGTTTGGTATATATTGTTCTTAGGGAAGTTTTTCTTTCCTAAGAACAATAAAATCTTTCGAATCTAAAAACACTCTAATCTTTGGAAGTCGAGCAAGTGGTAGTTGTTCTCTTATTTGTGGTAATATCTGGTTATTTTAAGTCTAACTTGGTTATGTTAAGTGTAGTTTGTTTTAGATTTTGTTTACTCATCTGTAGCAATTTCAATTTGTTTGAACTATGAGATTTTCTATGACTTTATTTGTGTGGGTTTTACGTTTTAATATCAATCCAATTTTCTTTTTAACAAATCGTTTCGGGAAAGTTTTTTTTTTATTTACAGCACAAAGGTTAAACTTCCAAGAACAGAATAACGTTTGAAGAACACAATAATGTTGTTTCAGATTACAGAAGATGAATTTATATGTGTAAAGTTTCATCTGAAAGATAATAGCTATGTCTTCTTTCGCCGCCATTTCACTGAATCCTGAATCTGAATCCGGAATCATTTCACTTTCCCTGAATCTCATTTTTCTGGAAAATTTTCCTGTGATGTATTGTTTTAAACATTAGCTTCATAAACGTAGAAACAATTACTGATGAAATTTTGTAAAAAGGTAAAGAAAAAAGGCACGATTTCTGAAAGACTCTTGGTTTTAAAAATTAAATTAGGATCAGTTTCTAGAATCCTACCGATCAGTGTATTTATGTAGCCTATTTGAGAGAGTGATTCATAGTAAATTTGTTTTTTAATGAAGTGAAGGTTTTGCGCTCACTTGCAGAACGTCTGTCTATTTGGTATGACAAGGTAGATTTGTCACGCCCTCTTTGTTTGTTTTTCTAGGGAATATCGTATGGATTGTTTGATGTGTTAGACATGCATTTCTCCATGCTATTGCTGGTTGATCCCACTGCCATATATGCATATTCACTACAAGAGAATAAGATAATACATACATTGAGTCTGGATGGTATTAAGAAAATTATTAAGGCAGACGAAACAAGGTAAGCTTCAAATTAAACCGTTTATTGGACATATGTAAAGCCTAAAGTGTAGAAGCACGGTTGCCAACCCCCTGGTGATTAAATACTAATTTTAGTATTTCATTATTATTTTTTGTTGTTGTTGCAAAAAGTGCTTTGCTGAGGATAGCCCTTGGAGATAGAGCCGAAACATTCATTTATGGTTTTAAAGATTCCACTGCCTTAAATCTGTTCCCCAATGTTCTACCCGTTGTTTTTTTTATGATTGAAAGGAATTGTGATTTTTGTCGTTATATTATTTTTTACCTTTTAGATATTTTGTCTTTGCAAGGATTGTCCTACAGAACTTACTGCAACTAGTTACTTTTAAGAACATGACTATCTATTACACAAAAACAATGTCGTATAACTTGTTTTGAAACACGTTAGCTGATTTTCAATTAAAAAAAAA
This sequence comes from Artemia sp. Qi Xiang Cuo, assembly GCF_049724085.1. Classification (NCBI taxonomy): domain Eukaryota; kingdom Metazoa; phylum Arthropoda; class Branchiopoda; order Anostraca; family Artemiidae; genus Artemia; species Artemia sp. Qi Xiang Cuo. The sequence continues at coordinate 33,964,809 of NC_142812.1, read as the reverse complement.
CATAAAAAGCAATTATGTATAACTCGAACTTTGTGGGGGTGGTGTATTACTGTCATTTTTTAGAGTTTTGGTTATGTACTCTAAAGACTATGTTTGTAGGATTGAATTTTTTAAATGTCTTTGTGACAGATTTGGGGCTTTCTCCGCATCTGCTCTTTTTGCATTACACTTTGTTGTATTAGCAAATGCTATCAAATAGAAAATTTAGTAGTAGATCAAATTTATTTGGGTTAAATTGTAGATCAAACTTATTATGTTCATTTAAATTTGTGCTTAAATATCAGATGTCAACTATAAATAAAAGGAAAATATGGAAACTTTTAAGTGATAGGTAAGACTTCTGTTAAGATTATTAATAAAATAAACTCGAAATTTCGATTTTGCATCCGGAAATCTCAATTAGCCAAAAAAAAACAAGCTAAAATGAACGGTTAAACAACGAAAAATATGAAAATCTACTTATAAAGAAAGAAAAATAGAAAAAAAAAATAAAAAAACGGAGAAACCCACATCTGAAAATCTGCCATGGTTATTTTGTCCAATTGAACAACTGTTCTGAACAACCTATAATAATAACACAGTGTAGAGAATTCCAACCAAGCTAGATTCATACAGTTAAAGTTAGTTCAAAAAACTATTAAATAACTTTTAATACTACTGACTTTGCAAAAGTTTACACATTTTTTCGTTTGTTACTCTGCTGGAAGTAAGATTTCTTCTCAAATTCGCATCAATATTTCCAAGTTTATTTGATCCTGCTGACGTTACCTAGGGAAGTTCAAGCTTTTTCGGGTTTCTTTAGTTTATTTTGTTTGCTGTTTTGATGAAAAGTTTTTTATTCTCTTTCTACCGTTGAAAAAAGGAGTGGAAGGGTAGATAAGTTTAAAAAAACATTTTAAAATACTAAGTATTTGGTCAAAAAATTTTCAACGTACCAAGGATACAGGGGTGAATTTCCAGCATTTTTTTTGACGGGAAAGAGGGGTCCATATCCGGATAGTCAAGGGCACGGGATATATAATATTTTTGTCTCCACATTATTAGGGGAGGGGGGCAGTTGCCCCTCTTGCCCGCACCCCCCAACGGCGCCCCTACAAGGATATCAAAATAGAAACATTTTTTCCCTTGGAACCATATTAGGTATATTTATGCTTGAAAACCACCATCTTCTAATAATTTCTTTTGTCTATTTCAAAATTATGAAGTTTTCAGGGTAGTGCCACATTTTCGTCAGTGTTGCCACATTAAGCCATGAAAATAAATCAGTGTTTTCGTCAGTGTTGCTACATTAAGCCATGAAAATAAATCAGCAAAACTAATCAGCTAGATTTGACAATGCTCCCTGTAAAAATTCAAACATAAACAATCTGTTGATTCCCAACACAGTATAAAAATTTAGCAGTAAGTTTATCGCAGATAATTTCTGGCTCTTCATTCTCGGTGCGAACAAACAGCTCCTCCCACTTCTTCCCACTTCTTCTTGCATTAGCGGGTTAGTATGTATGTGTCACTCAATGAGAAATGGTTTGAAATTGTATTATTCGTAATTGCAAGAGCAGAAAAAAACTTGGTGAGCCGGCCAAGTGGTTTGCAACTTTCCCATCTCACAGGTATGAGTTAATTTATATACAAATTATGACTTAATCTATTATTTATATACAGTGGACTTGACGGATTGGCCTATGTAGAATTTCTAAAAAAGTAGTGGGCGGTTGATGGAATTTTTGAAAATAAGGAAATTTCTAGTGTTAACTTTTAATCAATACTGCAACAGGGAAAGAGCCGAAATTTCATAGTGGAGAGGGATCCACGAAGTGGCGGGAGTATTTGAAATTTGCCACAAAATTGTTTAGCAAAAAGGGGCAACCGAACAGTTTTAGCACAGATTATCTATTAGGTTTCACCATAGTCTGTTGTTTTAAATAGTAATATTGTGCCATGGAGCATCAAAACTATTTCTTATTATATTTTTTTTTATTGGTAAGGAAAAATGTTCCCTTTAATTTTTATTTAATTTTTCCTCGTTTATGCTCGTTTTTGGGCCATAGAAATGTCATTTGAAATTTGATAGAGGATGTTTGTTTTCTTCTAATAACTGGTGGAATAGATGTGATGGTTTCAGGGGTGGATCCAGGATTTTCTTAGGCGGGGGGGGGCGCAAAATAGGTTGATCTGATAGACTTGCGTTAGGAGCAAGTTTAATTAATGCAAACTTGCGTTAATTAGGTAGATTACACTACTTTAGACAACGTTAGGGGGGCGGTGCCCCTCGTCCCCCCTCTGGATCCGCCACTGGATGGATTATCATTATCATTTTTTTCACGTTGTGATATTTATTTTCTCAGATTGTAGTTCGTGTGTGACTTGAAAAAGGCTAATTTACTGTTTTGGCGGAAAGCCGAGATAAGAACTAG